>NW_020664372.1:2017754-2040254 GCF_002925995.2 Terrapene triunguis | reverse complement strand
GAGAGAAACTATCTCACGGCCAAATAGATTTAATCCTCATGGATTAATCCTGAAGTCCACAAGTGACTTCAACCCCAGATCAGGAACCAGTCAGTCAATGGGACTTTTGCAGTTGGCTTAGGACATGATCCAACTCTGAACCAATCTGTCTACACTGCCTTAGGCAGTTATTGCTGATGGGCACCTGCAGTTAGGAAGTAAATGTATCACCTCTTCCAGATCAGTAAGTTTACACTTGCAGATCTGGGGCTTTCAACTAATTCATCAGTTTGCCCCTGTCCCCTACCCTTGGGCCAGTTATGCCAGATTACCAACACTTCTGTCATCATAAGGGATCTTAGGTCAGAGGGCTTGGCACCCCATGCGGTTGGTCTAATTGTTTTTAAAACAGGAGTGATTCACCAATCTTAGGCTTTGCAGGGAGCCATGGAACTGCTGACTGTGGCCTTGGGGTCTCTATAGCTTTAATAACAATGAGACCAATTGTTTGCAGCTGACCCACTAAACTGCTTCTATTGCCCACAGCCGTGACTCTGGGGTCCATTTCAGATGCAGATTTGGCATCCTGGCTCTATTGGCCTTTCATCAGTGGTGTTTGGTACCTTTTAGTTTTGTTGGGTGTTAGGTGTATCTAGGAGATCTCCTTTCCAGTAGCTGATATGTATATTTTACCAAATTATGAAAAGGAACCATCCCTTCCTGAAACACCAAAACACTGGCTAAATCAAAGCACCCTCCAAAAAAGGTGTGTCACATACACAGTGACTTGCAAGTGTGCAGTAACTCTTTAGTACCAGCCATAGTTTTGGGGCTAGTGATTTGTGGTGAATGCTCCCATGTAATGAGTGTTTCTGCTCTTTTGGAACTGAAGATCCCTGTCCATAGATATGTGTTTGCATGTCATCTTTGAGGTACAAGCTGTGGAGTTTGTTTACTATACAGAGGATGCCTACAGGATAAAGACCTAAGTATGGTTTGGAAATTATACTATTTCTAATTGAAGTTTTATTTAAAAAGGGAAAAACAATGATCTGCTTCAGGAGTTATTTTGGGGGAAGTTCTACAGTGTTGCACAGGAGATCAGACTAGATTATCATAATGATCCCTTCTGACCTTTGGAATGTTTGAATTTATTAAAAGAATTATCTAAAGTAACTGAGGGAGTTATTCGCCAGAATTTTTTAAAAACATAACTCCAAATGCTCATATTTTGTTTAGTCCTTTGAAGGTATGGAAACATAGTGTTCATAGCAAATAGTTACTTGGTACTTGCTTTGTAGCACTTTTTAAATTTTTTTTATTTATTTTTAAACAATTATGAGCTTTAATAAATTTTTATACATATTTTTTAAGCAGTAGTGTTAAACTACTAAACCCTTTGCTCTCCTCCCAAAAAAAGCTTGACTCAAAGCTTATGGCACTTTTTTAACCTCAAATCTTGCCTCCTATCACGTTGCCAGATTTGGTCACTTGTAGTTAATTAAGATTTCAGACATAGAGTTGCCAATCAAGATACTAAATGTACCTCTCCCTTCTGTTTTCACAAGCAGGCACCAGGAGATTGAACACAGTAGTTGATAGCTGGTATGTGATATCTGTCTCTGGTTTATAGCCTGGTACAATAATGTCATTGCCCCATGTGGCAAATGGTGTAAGCTATTGTAAAACTGTTTGTCTATGTGATTAAGACATTGCAGCAGTGTGCAGCACCAGCCAATTACTTTTTTAATTTAATTATAGCAGGAAAAAAAGAGAATAGCATAATAGAAATTCTTGTCATTGGGAATATGTAAAACGTAAATTGAAGAGCCATGAAAATTTCATGCATTGGCAGGCTGATTTGTTCTTATTTTCAACTTGTTACGAAGACTGAGTTTCTTGAATGCAATAAAACAAGACATAGCAGCGTTTAGTAATTATTTAGTTCTACATTGAAATAATTATATATAGTCTGTCTTTGCCATCCACTCTGCTGTATATGAATGTAAAAATGAACACTTCAGGGCCTATATCAATTTTGTCTTTTAGACAGTGTAAATAAAGCTGAATCTTCAACTTTCAAATTAAAACTGATAACCTTGGGCAATCAGGGCTTTTATAAAGAAGGGGGGAAAAACTTTAGTTTGCCTCAGAACAGGTTGCGTCTCTGGAATGCTTCTGGGACTAAAGAGATCAATTAAGTGTGTATAAACAAACAGTTGGAAAAAAGCTACTAAAACAACAGAGGAGAAAGCTCTCTATTGGGCTCCAGGGGCCTGGGGGAGCGAAGTTTCATTAACTGGATCTGAAGTCCTATGGCCTTCTATAAACAGGCATTAATTAAAGAATGTAAAAAATAAAGTTTCAGACCTTGCAATATGTTAATGATCATATGATTCAGGGCCTGGGAAGGAGAGGAGCAGCAGAGGTCATAAAATAAGCATGAAGCATTTAATATGAGTGCTTGGCAGGGATTTCTGCAAATTAGTTGGTTATTTGCTGGTCCAAAGCAAATTAAGGTGATTTTGCTTCACTTGCTAATTTTTTATGTGCATGCTTGGCAAAATGTTTTTCACAAATGGATGAAGGTTATTGTTAATGGCATAATGAGAAATATTAACATATTTAAATAAACCAGCATATTCTGACATAGGACACCAGCATACACTTTATTTGTCATGCATGGATACACCTCAATCTGTAGCACACTGAATTATTTTGGATAAAGTTCCAAAAATAGTTCAGGCATTTATAATGTTGTTTACATACTGTATGTATCTGATTGTAATCAACATCTTAGAAACTTCTAATTTCTTCATATAAAAAGGTATTGTCCTTAGTAAACCTTAAAGAGACACATAGAAGTGAAAATTACTGTATTAAAAGCATCCACATTTCCTTGACTATTTTATTCAGAACACCTTAAATTATTAAAAATTAAACAATTAAAAATTGAATTTAGTTTTCATTTGTCATGCTGTTTGTTTTTTGCATGCCTTTCATCTGGGACAGTGAAATCAGACTTAAGTTCACTTTTGTTTCTAAGGAAGTTCAAGTTTTTAAGACTTTTCCATAAAACAAAACCTGTGCATACCTTTGACATTGGTTTTAAGGTGTGTTGTTTTCTAAAAGCACTGAGGAACGTGTAAATGTGTGCACAGTGGGCAGGGGGGTTCTACAAGACACAAAAATTGGGCCAAATTTAATTTGACTGTTTTCCCCTTTGTCACTTCCAGTAAAATGAAGACTATGAGTTCTTATACGTTGTATTTCTGAGGCAGCACTATTTGGCAAATTATTCTGAAGAACAAAAAACAGAAGAAGAAAACAAATTAAGACACTCCATAACAAGAAGGAGAGATCAGACCGATGTTACTTCAGGGTCACAAGACTTATTTTAAGACTCTAATTTAAATTTGTTCATCTAGCACTTTTTAACTTATCACCAATTTGTATATTCTCTTACTTGATTAACCTAGTCCTGTTTTAAAATATAAATATTAACCTCTGATTTATTGGGTCCAGCTACTTTTCTCCTCTTTATATACCTTCCTACCTCAGTGCCACTAGTTAACAGAATAATAAGCAAATGGAGAACTTGAGGAAGTGTTTAACATTTAAACTGTTCTCGCTGTATCTCTTTAAACTCCGTGAAGTTACAAGGTGATGTGTGGCAAGAGTATCTTGTAGAGGGAGGGAGTAGGAAGCTACTATTGACATTGTTCTGTTACAGCAATTTTAGATGGACAAATTGCAGTTGAGAAAATTTCATGACTCGGTAAAATGAGCAATGATGACATCTGTGGATGCAGGTCTGTTCATATCTTTGCAGAGCCTTTAGGGAAATAAATATCTCGCAACATTCGGTGAAGTGAAGCTCACTCAATAAATCAACCTGACACAATAACACTTCTGGCACATGAGCTCTACTTCTCCTCAGTACCACCTACCACTCTGTGTTCCTGTGCTACCAAATGGTGTCTCCCCACAGGCCTCTAAATCAAATCAGAGCACACAAATACAGTGAGAATTTATTGGGAATTGGTTTTGTTCGGCAAAAACATTACTTATTAGATGAACTGAAATGATAATAAATTTTGACCCTTTAAGTACTGATAAAGTTCAGATATCTTACTGGCTAGTAAAAGGAAGTTGAGTCTTGTTTCATGCTAGATAGAAGGTACATCTATAATGAAGCCAAATCCAAACTTCAGTTTGCCAGAGTGAATATATTGGTTACCCTGAATTGAATTAACATAGAAGTCCACAATCTGTGTTAGGATACGCTGTTTTTTTTTTTCTTCTTCTCCCTAGTCTCCAAAGTTTATAGCAGCATTATTCATAAAAACCTTCTGGTTGTCCTTCAGTAGTGGGTTTTTGTTTTTTTGTTTTTTGTTTTTTTTTTAAATCTTTATATTAAAGGGACATACCAAAGAGTAAACACTAGGACAGGGGTTGGCAACCTCTGGCACGCGGCTCGCCAGGGTAAGCACCCTGGCGGGCCAGGCCAGTTTGTTTACCTGCTGCGTCGGCAGGTTTGGCCGATCGCGGCTCCCACTAGCCACGGTTCGCCATCCCAGGCCAATGGGGGCTGCGGGAAGCGTCGCGGGCAAGGGATGTGCTGGCCGCGGCTTCCTGCCGTCCCCATTGGCCTGGGATGGTGAACAGCGGCCAGTGGGAGCCGCGATCGGCCGAACCTGTGGACGCAGCAGGTAAACAATCTGGCCCGGCCCGCTAGGGTGCTTACCCTGGGGAGCCGCGTGCCAGAGGTTGCCGACCCCTGCACTAGGATGATTGCTTATACAGGAAGACTAAAATATAATAGCTCCATATACTGATTCTTGCATAGCAAAATTAAGGTAAATAGTGTGTGATCAGAGTCCCAGGAAGGGAGAAAATAGAAAAGCAAGGCCTCAATTTCTTGTCCTCAACTAGAGTTAGGGAATCCTAAAAGAAGCTGATATGTTAGTGTTTTGAATCAGCAATATTTAAAATGCCAAAATTCTTGGAACAAGGGAAGGAAAATAGAACCCACTTGAATAGTTGAAAGAGAAAGTGTATTGCATGGCTTTTAAAGGTATTGAAACTAGCTGCAATTAAGTGTCTATGTCAAAATCCCCTCCCCCAAAGGAAAAAAAATCTATAAAAATCATAAACATTTCAAATAGAAACTGTCTACACTTGCTACATGAGATTTTCATGAACATAAAATATTTTATATGGATTCATTGGGCAGAAAACATGTGCACCAGTAGGATTTGTAGTATGTTTAGCCGTTGAGGATTTTTACACTTGCATCTAAGTATGTTCATTATATCTGAACATCTTGGGTAGAAGTCATTGATTTAACATGTAGTTTCAGAGTTAAACCTTGTCTACACACAAACTTGCACCAGTTTTACTACTGGCATGTTTGTATGTCAGTTAAGTTAAATGGTTGCAAGTTTGCATGGAAGTGCTCTTATTTCATTTTAAGAGTGGCTTGTTTCGGTAAACTTGCACCAGTTTAAATAAATTCATGTAAAAAAAAAAAAACCCCACCTTTAGTTAAACTGATGCAAGTTTGTGTATAGACAAGACTTAATGTGATAGTATTTTGCCTTCCATCTAAAATTTTAATGTCCATTTACATTATTATTTAATTAATCTGATTTCTTTATAATTAGGTTGAAATTTTAACATTTCCTGGAATGTTCACTTGCTAAGCAAGTCACTTCGTTGAACATCTATGCCCTGGGGAATGTGGAATGTCTTTTGCTTGAGGGAATTATAGCAACCTTAGATTGTTACACTGGAACAGGCTGTTGGATCTCTGGTGGAAATTTCAAGGGCTAGAAAGTTTACAGGAATGCTGTTAGCCCTACTGCTAGCCAATCTGAATAACATTTAACACTCCTCCCCATAAGCAATAGTTAGTTGAAGATGCAGATGCTAATGGTATCAGTAGGTTTAAAATTTTGTTTTTTAAACCTAAATCTTTTAAATCTTGAGGAGGAAATGTATTGAGGTGTCCTGTGTTTTGCTAAACATTTAAGAGTTTAGGAAGATTTAAATTTAGAAGAAATTGTTTATTATTGATAGCTAAGACTTTCTGTGTGTAGATGATGATTCCCTATTTTATAAGAAATAGTATTAGAAATAAATGCACTAAAAACTAAACCTTGTGTCAGTGCACAGGTCTGGTAAAACAAGGGACTCATCTACACATAAAAGTTGTACCTTTTTGAGTATATTTGTATAAATAAAGGTGTCTACAGCAGGGCTTTTACTAGTATAACTTTGGCAAAAAAATCACATCCTTAACTGACAATCCAAATTCATCAGTTTTATAAAAAAACATTGTAGGTGTTTGTAAAAACGGATGAGTCCCTTCTGTCCCATAATACAAGAACAAAGACATGATCAATAATATTAATGGCTGACAAATATAGAAATAACAGAAAATACTACTTTACATAGGGCCAGCTTGTGAACCTCTTACTTATGATGGAGAGCAGTTCCTCACATGAGCAGCTCCACTGGAACTATTTGTATGAGGAATTGCAATGTGAGTCAGGTGTTCAAAAATAGTGTGTTGTCAACCTGTGGAATTCCCTGATGCAGGAGGTCATTAAATCAAATACTGTGGCAGGATTTTTAAAAGGGTTGGATAATTCTGTGACCATTAATAACATGAATGATCATGCATGCTAAAATAAAGCAATCTCATGCTTCCGGGTGTAAAATCATAATGATTAGGGTTCTGGGAGGAACTTTTCCCATGCACAACATTGCACAATTGACCCTGTGTACTGTGAGTTTTTCTTTCTTTTCTCTGAAGTGTTGGACTTGCTAGGGCTTAAAGTCTGATACTTCACTTGATAGATCTAGGGTCTGAAATAGTATGGTGAATTCTTTGTTCATATGAATTCATGTTAATCAACCTATTGTTATATTGTCTTTTATATGGTGTATTTGAGATTTTTGTTTTATCAGAAGGGAATAAAATGAGAATAACAAACTAAATACATTCATTGCTTAACCAAAATAGAAAAGATAAATCATCAGGCCACAAAGTAATCTTTGCTGTCCTGATCATTCAACAGAAGTTCCTATTGGTACAACTTTGATTTGCAAAGTAAGTTAGGAATTTGATTATTGACTCAGAATTGAGTTAGGTACGTAATTTGCACCTAGTACCTTCATTACTGTTTGTCTTTATCCCACTTTTCTCCTTGGGCCTTCCACACCTGCAGAGGAAACAGTTTTTCTCCAAAGTCAGGAAGATGCCGCTTTGTAAGTCAAGATTTTCTGCAAGAATGGTGAAGCTGTTCTTCCTTCCCATCCTCAGAAATCAAACATCAGTCCAGAAAGAGACTTCTGTTATTGTTTCTAAATCTGGGCCACCGAACCCAGGCCAGCCCCTATTGCTTTTTGAGAGATCTTAAGTACCAAAGCAAACCGATCTACAGAAATGACTAGAAGGTATAGCTTCAACTAGGAGCTCCATTTGTTTTTCTTTTACACTGGTTTAAAAAAAAAAAAGGTCTGTTTCAAATCCTATTTGCCCCTTATCTGTGTTTGTTCAGTTGTTTTTAATATCACGTACTGAAAGAATTTCAATAGCTGTTTCACCATGAAGTCATTTGTTATCCTTCAGCAGGCCTTTGCCTGCTGAATTGTAAAGCAGCCTCGACTATTTGCATCCTCCAGATGGAGCAGCTTATAAACACTCCCAGATATTTCTAGTAAGTATGAAAAAATATCGTATTTGTCCTTTCTGTGAATAAATAAGAGAATGTCAAATTTTATAGACTAATAAATTTGTATGCCGGCACTGACACTGAATCTCTCATGGCCTGCAGTGTCACAGACCCTGAGAAACACAATTTTTTTGTTTTCCAATGTATACTAAGTCAAATAGAGGCTCAATAAAAAAGCCAGGGAATTTGATTGCATTGTTTATGTCTGCCCAGTAGTCTAATTCAGTTGCAATTTGCCATGAGGAAATACAATTTACATTTTTCCCAGGCTTATTGCATAAGCAATCACTCACATAACATGAAAGAGTGTATGTCAAAAAAGAACACATGTAATGGGTTAAAAATGACATTTAACACTATATTCTGTGTTCTTATAAAATTATAACTTTGCTTTACAACTGTGCATTTTTAGATACTGAAAATTTAAAATATAATAGTTTCAGTTTTTATTCTTAATAAGGTTGTATACCACATAGTGCAAATCTCAGTTGCTTTTGGATAAAACCATATGTTGTTGCAAGTATGCCCGCATGCAACAGTTTCAGAAATCGCTGTAATTGCACACTGTAAATTCACTTACAATAACTTGGATTAATCTTAGTGGGATTTTTATATAGGGATTTCTAAGTTGAAAACCACAGTAGAGTAACTTGTAATGCTCATATTCATTCAAATAGTGAACCTCAGCAATATCGGTTTAGTACTCCTTGCATTTACCAGTTTTCACATTATGCTTTCCAGTTGCTTTCTCTATTTAATGCACAGTAATTATAATAGAGTAAAAATATACATTTAGCAAACAAGATAAAATAACCTTAGGAGATAAAAATAAGTGGATGCATGAATTGTTAAGAATTTTACTTAATTTACTATAATGACACCAAGTAAAATATTATTTGTTTAACTGAATGCTACTGATTTTTTTCTGCTTTGATTTTCTAAACAAAGAGTTTTAATAAGTAATATCTATTATTTATCTTCTGTAATTAGTGCAGTTAAAATAAGAATTAGTGTCATTCACTCACATTATCCAGCATTGATTTGATTCCTGGAAAATGAATTTTCCTGAGTGGGTTTTTAGTTGAGTGAATTGAAATATTTGAGACACAAACATTTTAAATCAATATTTGAAATGTTTTCTGAAATAATGGTCTGTAGCAATTATAGTTTAGCAACGAAGTGGGGGCTCTTTCAGGATAAGCTACAATAATTTTTCCATCTTATATTGTGTATATAAGTATATATAAAGTATAGCTCTATAATTCATTCTTTTTATAACTATTTTTAATTTTTGTTGATAATCACAATTAATTTTGTGTTTTATACGACATAACCTAATTATAATAATTCTTCCTTTGTGAATTCACATGAATAGAAAGAAAATGTGCTATAGATGAGAGGGTTTATGCCTCAAGGACTGTCTGTCTTTAAAGGTGCATACAGCAGGACAAAATCCTGCAGTCTTTAATAAGTCCTTAACCAGACTAAACATTCATTTATTTGAACAGTTTTCCCTAAGAAAGGATTGCAGTACGTGGCCTGTAATCATTATAAGATCATAATATTATTTTTTATTATATTCAATATTATATTTTATTACTTTTTCCATAACAAGAGAAACTTGAAGTAAACACGCTATGAAGTATTCTTTTTTCACTATTACAACCACTATAAACTTAGTTCCAAATTCACTATGGGCCAAATGATTCCATTCACTGTGAGACATGAAGGAGAGGAAAACTTTGTGTGTGTGTTTGGGGCGAGGCGGGGGAGGGAGGTGACAGTGGGGTGGCAGAGAGATCCCCAAACCTGTGGAAGGGAAGAGTAAAACCTAAGTGGCATCTTTTGCTGCACCAACTCATAACAGCTGGGTAATCTGAGTTAGCTGGGGGTATGATTGATTAGAGCAGAGGATCAGCTGATCTGCAGAGTATGCTCCCAGATCGTATTGAGAGATGTTAGGTAGAAACTAGTGTTAAAGCCTCAAGCAGAATTAACTTCCAGTTTTTGCAAGGTAGGGAACAAATGAGGGTGTATGGCTTCTGCAAGCCATTCTGCATATGAGAGACCAGGTAGAACTGTGGGGGAGCCAATATGCCACTCATAGTCCAGGTATCAGACAGATTTGTATGTGTACCTTTAATTTCTTCTGAGTTTGGAGGCTGTGCTCCCTAACTTTTTTGTAAGGCTTCAAAACCGTCCCCATTAAAAGAGAATGCCACTGACAATGTGAGTTTAAACTTGTGTTTTTAACCTTCTGTGCGTTCCTATTGGGTACAGCCATGCAGTTTCAAGTGAGTGAGGACAGTGTGCACTATATATATATGGGGTGTTTTAAAATTACTCTGATTCAAGTTTTATTTCCAGTGCAAAAACTTTTTTAAAGATCCTATTGCTTTATCTAGAAAGCGTATGTCAGTATGCTTCAGATTTCTTTATCTTTTATTCTTAAAATGTAGCATATTTTAGCACTAAGGGTCATATGCCATCTTTGTTCTGCACACATTAGTCCCAGCAAAGATAATAAGATGTTTGTGCGAAAACAAGGGCAGAATATAGATCTCAGTCACTTAAAACTATCTAGGTAAGCTAGTTATTTCTAATGAGCCCATTACAGTAGGGTCTATGTAGCATCAATTCAAAGGCCTAAGTTAAAGTAACAGTAGGTTGTATGTGTTAATTTTGAAATACAGAAGAATTTTTAGCTGTTGATATGAAGGAAGGCTACTTCTGTAAGTACTACTTCCACTTCTGCAAGTGATTGCTATCCTTGGGGAAAAGGGGGAACTGAAGTGGAGGATCTTTCAGACCCATGTAGTGAGCTCATGTACTGGGAATTGTATGTTGGCTGATACGCATATAGTGAAGCAGTGCTTTGCGGAGGCTTGTAACTTTAATGATCCACGTTATCAACACATGTATTTAGTAAATACTAAAACAGGGGGAAGGGAAAGGCAGAGATATATGAGAAAACTAGGGCAGGATGCTGCTCCTGATTAAGTCAATAAGAAATTTCCCACTGACTTCAGTGAGAGCAGCAGTGAGCATATAAACATTAAAAATAAGTGAGTTAGGAATAATGATTTTTTTTGCATTATATATGTGAAGAAGTAATTTGCTTACATGTCTCCCTTGCTAAAGTGTCAGTGAGCTAGATTTGCATCATTGTGCAAGCTGTGCTTAAAGATCTTAGTTTTATGTTTCTGAAAATGTCATCTATTCCTTCAATCACTTGTAAGGCCCCTGTAATCTCTTTTTAATGTAAGCGCACTGAAGTTTTCCCTTTTGTTTGCTGCCCTTGCATTATTTACTTTGATCCACTGTGAGAAAATCTGAAAGTGTGTTGTCTTAAATGCTAGCATCTCACCAACAAGATTTGAGGCCTTGTACTTCACATTGAAGAAAAAGGCTCTTGTGTGAAGATGCAGGTTTTGTTTAGTTCTCTGTCCCTGGTGGGAGCCTTAATTGCATTTTCTCTCTCACACAGTGGCTGGCTAAGGAGTGCCTGCCTTCCCTGCTGATGCTGGAGTTTTCAAGCTCTATTACTCTGTGACGGAGAAAATTCCTTGGTCCAAGAAGAAAAGACCCAGATTAAAAAAAAAAGTGTTTAAGTATTGTCAATTTACCATGCGTGGTAAACAGAACAAACAATAAACCGGTTTACCCTCCCCCACTTTATTCCCCCAAGACTGCTATACAAGTTTTATATGACCTAATATGTAGAAATCACGTCATATTTAGAATGCTACATATTATAGACAGTATAATTACCCAGGGCAAATAAGCTAGACTTCTTGAGATAACTGATACACCAAAAAAAAAAAGTGCCCTCTTAATTTCCTGACCCATTTTTAATGGTGTTTTATGGTGTTTTATAGATTATAGCTAGATTTAATCCAACACATCAGTGGCTGACTGGTTTTAAATATAATTTCATATGCATTTTGAAAATCTCAGATTTCAAATATTATAAATTTATATTTAAACATAGTTAAGACAGAGAAGATTTTAATCACATATGAAGATGCATTAAAACAAATTTAAAGTTACAGCTGGGACATCCGCCATAACTTCTCTTGTTTTACTTGGATGCCTACTAATAAATGGTGTGCAGCATCGTGCACTGAGCAGAGAGTCCTATAATATGTAGACATAATGGGAGCAATGATGGATGAAGTGTCATGTGAACTTTTGATGTTTTTGTTTTTGTTCAGTGATGGCACATTCTAACATCAGTTTCAAAACAAACTCCGAAGGATTTTTAGTCAGCATATGTGTACATGCATGACTGCAACAACTCAGTGATTTTTGCATTTGGCTCTGTGACTTCAAGGCGTGCTCAGACATTTCATATTTGGAAATGGAAAACCAGTGATGGATGAAAAAAGTGCCAGTCTTTTATGTTCTAAAGCTCTCCATGACTATCTTAGAAATTTCTCTTTATTGTACCTTCCTGGTAGTTTAGATCAGGGGTTCTCAACTTTTTCCTTCTGATCCCCCCCTCCCACAACATCCTATAAAAACTCCACAGCCCACCTGTGTCACAACAACTGTTTTTCTGCATATAAAAGCCAGGGCTAGCATTAGGGTTGCAACAGGGCAATTGCTCGAGGCCCCAGTCTTCAACCACATGCAGTGGGGCTTTGTGCCCTAGGCCCCAGAATGTCTCATGCTGGCCCTGCTTGGTGGCCCCTGGAACCTGCTTGTAGCATCCCTCCTCCCCCCCCCCGCCCCCAGGGCCCTGGGTCAGAACCACTGGTTTAGATCAGCTAAAATGCTTTTGCTATTAGATTTGCTAATAGATTCAGATCTGAATTCTAGTTTGTTGAAGGCATTTGGATGGAGGGGATCCTCAGTTCTGGAATTCACTTCCCTCAGTTTAACAGTCAGAATTTGTTGGGCATGTTGCAAGGACTATCTGCTTACTTAAGTTTTTCCTGGAATGCATTAAGTTTCTCCTGAGGTTTTGCAGGAATGAGTTTTGGCCAAGAAAGGGCATTTGAAGGGCATCCTTCTGTTCCCAGAAATCGATCTATACACAGACCAGTTCAGGTGAAAAAGTTATCCCAGCAGTTAAGCAGAAGAGGCAAAATAACTGCCAATTGTCCTCCTCATAGATGGACCCACTAGGATGATGGCTAGATACATTCATCTTTCTTGCAAGTATTTACTGATGTAAAGGTCTCACTGCAAATATTAGGACTCAAGAAAGGCCTCTGAAACACTTGAGGATGGATGTTAAAGAGACTTTGGTGCCCAAAGATGCTGCAGATACAAATGTCTACATTATTTACTTTAGTAGAACGGAAATCTATATTGAAGGCTATAGTAGAGCATGAAGAGTTCAATGTTTTTGCCGGGAGATGCTTTTCTAGTGTAGCAGAAACAAGATGTCTTTTTGGCATTCCAGACAGTTCTTCCATTACTCATTAATCTGTACAGTAGAAGAGGACAATGCTTAGCTTATTCTATTCTTAGGGCTGGTCCATACTAAGCCCGCAGTTCGAACTAAGATACGCAACTTCAGCTACGTGAATAACGTAGCTGAAGTCGAAGTATCTTAGTTCGAACTTAAAGGTACTTACCGCGGGTCCACACGCGGCACGCAGGCTCCCCGTCGACTCCGCCTACTCCTCTCGCAGAGCAGGATTACCGGCGTCGACAGCGAGCACTTCCGGGATCGATTTATTGCGTCTAGACAAGACGCGATAAATGGATCCCAGAAGATCGATTGCTTGCCGCCAAACCAGCGGGTAAGTATAGACGTACCCTTGGAGCATGTCTGCACTACAGCAGCTACAGTGCTGCAACTCTGTCACTGTAAACATTTTTTACATCAATTGAAGGTTTTTTCCCCATCAATATAGGTACACACAGGTGGTACATAAAGAAGAATTCTTCCATCAACCTAGTTGTGTCTACATTGGGGCCTAGGTCAATCTAATTGTGTCACACAGGGTTCGAACTTTTCCACAGCCCTGAGTGATGTAGTGAGGTCAATCTGAGTTGTAGGTGTGTACCAGGCCTTACTCTTTTGTCTTCAAAGAGCATGGCTCATGGAGCTCATTTAATTAGCCATCAGTGATCCTTTTCCCTTTCCAGTAGCCTCTGATGTCTTCAGTCAAAGAAAAGTACTACAAACAGATCCAAAACGTCAATCTTTGTGGCTTGGTATTTGAGGCTGCGACACTGAGATCGGTATGGTTAGGTTTCCCAGGAAAATGATTAATATGTTGTTAAGCTCTATGAAGTCAATAGTATTATGGGGCTGTTCCCACCCACCATCCCAGTGTTCTACACTTAGGAAAATAAATCCCAGAAACATCTTGGATTTTTATAGCAAGGTTAGGAATAGGGACTGATCCTTAGCATTCTGAAAATGTGCATTTCTGCCCTTAGTGCTACCTTTTTGCGAGGAAAGTGGGAGAAGGAGAGTTCTAGGTAACTTAAAATATACCATCCCTCTAGTTTTGAGATTCTTTAAAGCACTGTTAGGTTTTACAGTTTTTGAACAATCATTTTCAGCTAGACATTAAGTTGGGTTAAAAAATATTTATACAAATCACTTTATAAGCCCATGGTATGTAGGCCCTTCTTTTGACTTCTATTAATATTTTATTTCTGGTAGCCTTAACTTTTTGTCTGACTGAGGGCAGTTGGCTGTTTTATTGTGTAACTCCCTTTCTTAATGCTTGGGGGGGGGGGGCGGGAGTCTTTCACTGTTTCTGCCTTTGTTAGTCAGTGACAATGTCATGAGTTGCAAGATATTCTCCTTCTTTGCTCCAATCTAAAATTGGGGGGGAGGCTGGAAGGAGGTGTAAATAAACTCAATGTCATTTTCTTGCCAGTATGTCTGTTCTGTGATAGAGATAATTAAGGAGTCGGAAGGCCTCAGAAACATACCTCAGCTGAGTAGATTTGTGGGTATGTGAGAGAAGATTATTAAATGGAAGGAATAGTGTTCCCCAATCAGATTAGGATGCTATTCAAGCAATTTTCTTCTTGGACTGAAAGACATATATTGAGTAGTAGACTTGTCTTTGTATTCCACCTCCAAACATTAGTTTTTGCTGGTACAGACGAAGGCTACTTCTGTAGGGTTGCCAACTTTCCAATTTCTTAAAACTGGACACTACAGCACCTTGCCCCCTGCTTGCTCACTTGCTCCCCCCGCCCTGCTCGCTCGCTCCCCCCCCCCCCCCCCCCAGGACTCACCTGCAGAGCTGGGCTGGGAGCTAAAGCAGAGCCTGCCCACGAGATGCAGGTAGGAATCAGCCCTGTGTGAGAGGGGCCTGGTGTGGGTTGATGACCTGGCGTCCCCGGTCACCATGTCCCGGGCCAGGCTCCAGGTGGCATTTGCAAGCAGTGATCATGGGGAGGAAGGGCAGGTCATGTTGTAAGTCTGTCTGTCTGGGTGAGCTGGGCCAGGCTGGGGGAAGTGCCCTTCCCTCCCCACGCTATGTGTGCGAGCTGGAGGCCAGGCTCTGCAATGAGCTGCATGCTCTGAGGTTTAAGGATGCTGCTCCCCTGCCCTCCTGGGTCGGGCCAAGCCACCATCCGAGTCGCACGGGGAGGGAGGCAAAGCAGGAGGTGGTGCTGCAAAGTGAAGTGGCCACCCCGCGTGGGATCCCCAGCCCAGGTTGCAGCTCTGGTACCGGTTAAGCGTGTCTCGGAGCCCCTGGAGCAGCTTTCCACAAAGATGGGGTGTTTCTGCAGTGGGCGGGAGATGTTTGCATGGTGGAGAGTCAGGGAGCAGAGAGGAGGGTGGAAAATAGGATGCATAATACTGCGGCATGAATTGGCTCACGGCCATACTGCCCCCAGCTCTCTGCAAGTGCCTCACTGCAGTCACACGCGCTGGCAGCAACCGGACTTTTGGTATCTGCTCAGTACTTCTGACCAGACACTGTACAGGTCCCCTTTCGACCAGAGTTTCTGGTTGAAAACCGGACACCTGGCAACCCTATACCTCTGGTCAGAATTTCAAAGAGTTCCATTTTTAGTACCTGTATGATAGCCCCTAACTTTTCAGTTCAGATTGTTGAGCAGATCCTGTTTCCTGGACTGGCAGATGAGTGTAGAAACTGGAATTATGTTTGCAAATTTTGTTTCCTCATTTCAGTCCACCAATTCAGAACACCCCATACTAGAAAAGAGAGGGGGAAACTTTTTTGTTTTTCATTTTTGTTCAGGTTTTTTTCCTGCTTCTTAACTGGGACTATATCTGTGTTACTTGATATGATTCATTTTGGTGGTTGTTATGGATAAGGAACGGTTGATTGGAAAGGTGATATTCCAAGATCACAAATTTCATTACATGTTTATATTCTCGATTGACTGAGGCTGCTGTAGACTCCCCTCTCCCTACCCTACTATTCTCCTGGGTAAAAAAGTGTTCACCCATTATTCAGGGTGGGTATATTGAGAAGCAGAAAAAGCATGGGTAAAATTCCAGTTTTTGAAGCCTAGCAGAATGGTAATTTAATAAGATTACAACATTTTGTGCTATGTGTTATATACAGCAAGGAAGTGGAAGAGAGATTGAAGATTTGCTTTTTAGTAGTGTCATGCTATAAGGAAGTAACAATGGAATGGAATATGCTTCAGCCAAGAAGGATCCAAGGCTTCACTTTGCTGGCATGTAGGGAACATTCCAAACATATTGCAGTTTCTTCTGTTTTGTCTTACAATTTAACATACTGAATTCAACATTCATGACCTAATGGACAGTTTAAGCAGATGATTGCTATATTTTGTATATGACACTTTTGGATAAAATTGGAATAAGCCAACATAGAAGAATTTTTCAGATTCCTTGTTGTGACCCATGCGTAAATACGCTCCAGATTATGTGGGTCCATCTAAATTCAGGTTAGGGAATAATTGAGGAGCCTGCTCTATGTGGCCATTTGAAAGGTCTGCACCTTGAACTAGCATCAGATACTTAAAACTAGCCCCAGATACAGGGCTAATTAATGATTGAAGGCTGATCATTTCTCATGAGCATTGCAGATCTGGAAACCCTTTTCATGGGCAGATCCATATAGCAGTTCCAAATTGCAAACAGAGAAGGATTCAAATTGATTTCCTCTACCCTTGTTATGCATGAACATCCACAAGCAATTGGGAGATCCATGAATATGTGATAAAAACATCTTAAAAATTTTGACCAGAAAAGCTAATCTTCTGTATATGTGCAGGAGGAACCCTTGTGAATGAAATTTGTCATTTTTATTTTTTATAGCAAAGGTCCACACTAAATAGTAATATCCTGTAAGGTATTAGATTTCAGTTTTTCAGCGAGTCATCAGAGATAAAATATGGCTGAAGTCAGTAAGCACTGCCTGTTTATTGGTGAACAAGGGGTAACCCTAGCTCTGCTTCTCTCCTCCTTTGGACTGTACTCGTGGAAAAGACTATAATTTGGCAGGCTGAGGGAACGGTCATGACTTCACACCTTGATTCATAGAATCGGGTTGAACCCCAGGGTGGGGGAATTTTTCTGTTTGTTTTGTCTTATCTTATTTTGATTTCTATTTATAAGCATTAGCCTTTGAAGAAAACCTTTGCTGATTACCCCTGTTTGTTTCCACTGAATTGGTCCACCAGCTTATAAAGTTTATTTATATAGAAACTCATGTAACTAAGGGCTCAGTCCAGCTCTAAGTGGATTTGGGGAAAAATCTTCCATGGACATTAGTGGAAAAAGGATTGGGCCTTTAAAGCATGATACAACATCTTTCAAAATTTGTAAAATAAATTCTTACAAGCCACAGAGCTTATATTTCAACGCTTGCTACACCTCTACTTCGATATAACGTGACCTGATATAACACGAATTCGAATGTAACGCGGTAAAGCAGTGCTCCGGGGGAGATGGAGGGGTGGGGCTGCGCACTCCGGAGGATCAAAGCAAGTTTGATATAACGCGGTTTCACCTATAACACGGTAAGATTTTTTGGCTCCCGAGGACAGTGTTATATCGGGGTAGAGGTGTATTTTTGTTTATGCAGTACTCCAAGTAGGACTGTCCAGTAGAGTCCAAGACCAGCAGTTTTATCTAAAAAGTGTGATCAAACAGAGCCCCCTGTGATATTGACAAATCAGCTACCAGCTCAGGCCGAGGTCCCATGCCTCTGAGAAATCCATAGCTGGAATCAGTTTGGCTTAGTTGGTGTGTTAGTATTGTTAAGATAGGCATTAGAATGATAAGAAATGTGTTTAGCATTTAGACTTTATGGAATGCTTGTGAGTTGCTGCATCCATTAATCTCACTTATAACATCTGTATCCCATATTGTAAGGTAATATTGGAGTGTTTGCATTGTAAGCCTCTGTAACTGTGTAAATCTCCAGACAGGAGAGAGACATTAGTAGTGTCAACTGCTGATCTCCAACAGAAGGTGTTACTTCCTGCCGAACTAGGAAGGCCCATCGACACCAGACAGACTAGAGTGGAACATTAAAAAAGACACAAGACTTTATTTACTCCCCTCTTCCTCCCCCATGAAAATAAGTCTTGCAAGTGAATCCCTCCCGTCTGCTGAGTTTGAAGCTCAAAGCAGAAGGGGGCAGAAGGAATTGTATCTTTATGTTGCTTGGACTCTTGGGGGGCAAGGATTACTATGCAAAAGCAAAAGATCCCAGTGCTTAGCCTGGGTTAGTCCAAAAGGAAATACAGAGATTGTTAATCGTAGAAGCTTCTAATACTTTTTGAAATTTAAGACTGGAACTCATTTGGGTGTATAAATGTTTACCTACTTTAATCTTGTAAATAATTCTCATTTCCTTTTCTGATATAATAAATTTTTAGATAGTTTATTTTGGATTGCCTACAAGTGTTGCCTTTGGTGTGAGATCTAAAGCACAATTGAGGTGGAGTAAGTGACTAATCATTTGGGACTGGGAGAAACCTGAATATTGCTGTGATCCTTGGTGTAAGTGACCATCTATTACAAAAGTATGCTTACCTGGGTGGCAAGACAGATCGGAGTACCTAAGGGGACTATCTGTGACTCTATGTTAAGGCTGTTACAGTGCCTGAGAAGTTTACACTTAATAAATGGTTGGTGAAATCCAAGTATAGAACTCTCAACCAATTTGGGTTTTTTTCCTGTTTTTCCTAACATTCTGTCCTGAGGTTGTTACTTATGACATGCAGTATCATGTCACTGCAGGACAGCTTGCACCTCCAGTGAGTTTTTTCATGGCCAAATTATAACTTCTTGAAAACACATGTTTGTCATGAAAATGCTGAAAGTCTTAACAGTTGCATCACAGTGCTGCTGCCCCGCTGTTAACAATGAATATAAAATAGTGCTACAGAACTACTTATAGATTGTGTCATTAAAAAAGGAGAAACAACTTTTCTATTAAAGGTTACCGTTGTTCCCCACAAGAGACCCTGAGAAATACATTAAAGGAAAATAAGTTATTTTGACTTACAGGTCAGATTGTTAAGAACTGGAGTGACAGGTATTTTTCCTTTTTGTACTTATAACCTCTGACATGATGCAATGAAAAAAGATTAGGAAATTAACTTCAGCTTGCAACGTAAGTACAGAGGCATGCATTAGGTGCAACTTTTATTCTATAGCTGATTTTGTAACACATAAGAAATGAACTGGTCTTGCTAGGAACTGGCCTTTCTCTATGTACCTAGAGATCATGATTGCAAAAGAGGTGCTCAGTTTTAACACTTACTTTGACATTGGACTGACTGAGATCCCTTAGGAACCTGTTTATTTATGTGCAGTTATTTTAAGTACATCCATAGTAATACTTATGCTTTTATAATCTTTCAGTTTCTAGAATAATCTACCCTGCAGTGAGAAATCCAGGGTTTGTTAAATTAAATTCCCTTTTTGATCCACCTTACCAGCTCATTCTACAGTGGCTGCCAGATTACTTCAGTAAACTAAAGAAAAATGGCTAGAGCAGCTATGTGTGTCTTGTAGAGACATCACAGTAGTTGATTGAGAGGATATTAACTGTAACTAGTAAGAGATTTTTATACCATAATGTTATTTTAGACCTTGAATTTACCTTTTTTCCTGATGGCCCTAGTAAACATGCTAATTTAAGTTGGGAATTGATCCTATGAAGTCTGAATGCCCTTGGAATTGAGGGTATCCAGCATTTTACAGAACTGGCTCAGCAACTCACAGAATTAAGGCATTGTATGTTTTTGTTTTCTTCATAATGTGTTGGATATTTAGTATTAATTTAAGGGAGGTATTTTAAAGAATTAGTCTCATGCAGTGGTGTGTTTTAAATTGTAATTGAACAGCATCTGAAATTGCATGCTAGGAAACATAACCTGATACCTTTATGGGACACAATGATATTTGCCCCACTCAGCTCCCAAATATAGGCTAATTTGAAAAACAAGATTTAATTACTGTTCTTATAATTTCATTGTGATTTTATTGCTCTAGCAGCCTCTATATTTAGGCTAACACTTTCCATTATAAAACATTCTTGGAAACTTTTATTTAAGAAGCACTAACACTTCTGCTATTTGCAGCAAGCCTTTATAATTTGGCAGGGAGAAAGCCATGGATCCAGAGGAGTGCCTTTTTTTTGAGGGGGGTCCCTTGAAATTTCATTTGGTATGGCTGAGATATGAGCTTTTGAAAATTATTTCCCTTCTCTTACTTCTGTTCCCCAGGAAAAACTATGGCAGCTTGCCAAAATAATAATTGAATATGATTATTGTAATCTAGGGCAAGGCCCAGGCCCACTTTGCGACCAAAGCATCAGCATCAGCAGCACAGAATGCACAGGGAATTCCATAGGCAGAGAGCCTCTCTTGATAGTGGGGAAGGGAGGAAGAAGAGAACAGGGTCCATAGGTGCTGGAACTAGGGGTTCTGCACCCACTGGCTTGAAGTGGTTTCCACCATATACAGGGTTTGGTTCACTCCCCCCCACTTTGCACATTGTTGCAATACCTCTGACTGGGTCAGTCTGCCCCCCTTTCACTCCATCAAACTCAACATATAGCCCAAGTGGTTGGCACACATGGGGAAGCACTTCCCTCTCTCCCCTATCCTGGGTGGGGTGGAGGGAGGAGAGTTGGGCTGGGGATCCCCTGGACATAGCACATGGCCCCAGCCATTCCACTACCCTGTGTTAAGAACCTTGTGCTGCCACCAGCTATTATACTAGGTCAGTAGCTCAAGGAGTACTGAAGGTTCAGGGATCAAGCCATGCTGGTGATGCACGGCAGGGCAGGAGTTTGCTACAGTTGCATAAAAAAAATAGAAAATCAAATAACTTTTTTCCCTTTTAAATAAAAGTAGGAAATTACATTACCCCCCACACCACACCACACCACACCACATCCTACATTAAAAAAATATTTAGGTTACAAAGTAAAGCCCTTGAAAGTTAGGAAACGCCAGAATGTAGGTTGCCTGTGCAGCCAAAATGTTGTCTTCCTGTGTGTATTTATCAGGATATAGTCTTTAATTTTATGATCACATCATATATTTTCCTGCAGGGTCTCTTCCTAATTCAGTGTACAGGATAGATGGAGTTCAGGAAATAAATCAAAGTTTTTTAGTGAATCGGATTGTTTGTAGGATCCCTGTCACATTTGCTCTATATGTTGTAATGTACATAGAAAACCAAGGGAGCAGCTACAAGAAGAGCAAGGAAGGTCTTGTGGTTAAGGCAGGTAAATGACACACACAAGAACTTAGTTTTATCCCTGCCTCCTTCACAGACCTCTTATGTGATGCTGAGCAACTCACTTAAACCAAAACTTGGGCAGGTAGCCACTAATGATATATTCCTCATTTTCTGAGTGCCCAGCTTGAGACACTTGGGGCCTTATTTGTAGAAGTGGTGCATACTCACTGCAGCAGCTGAAGTTGATGGGAGCGGTGAATGTTCAGCTCTACAGGCAGTATGGTTTGGAGGAATGTACACATGGTTGAGAGTCAGGTGATCCTGAATTCTAATCCTGGCTCTGACATCATTTCACTGTGTGAATTCTGGAAATTCTCTTTGTCTTAGTTTCCCCATCTGTATAATGGCAATAAGAATGCTCTCTTATCTCATTAGGTAAATCTGTAAAGTTTGTGATGAGCAGGGCTGGCTCTAGGCACCAGCAAAGCAAGCAGGTGCTTGGGGCGGCAAATTTGCAGGGGCGCAAGAATCCAGCATGGGAGCTGAGAACCAACAGGGAGTCCTGGGAGCTGTAGTTCCTTGGTTAGCTCCCTGCCTATAGAGCCAGCCCTGGAGCAGGGAAAGAACTACATTTCCCAGCATTCCCTTGGCCGCAATTAACAGGAAAGGGCGGGGAAAGGAGTGTGGAACTCAAACCTCATGCTGCAGCTTGCTGTAAATGGTAGGGACAGAGCCACCTCTAGGTTTTTTGCCGCCCCCCACCCCAGCCCTGGGCTCCCCCCGCACCCCTGTGTTGCCCCAGCCCTGGACTCTCCCCTGCCCACACCCCCTGTTGCCCCAGCCCTGGGCTCTCCCTGCACCCGCATCTCCTGCCATCCCAGCCCTGGCCCCCACCCTCTGCTGCTCCAGCCCTGGGCTCTCCCCCAACCGCACCCCCTGCTGCCCCAGCTCTGGCCCCCACCCGCACCTCCTGCTGCCCCAGCCCTGGGCTCTTCCCCCCACCCGCATCTCCTGCCACCCCAGCCCCGGGCTCTTCTCCCCTCACCTGCACCCGCACTCCCTGCTGCCCCAGCTCTGGCCCCCACCTGCACCTTCTGCTGCCCCAGCCTGGGCTCTTCTCCCCCCCCCCCCCCCCCCCCCCCCCCC
>NW_020664372.1:1991113-2017654 GCF_002925995.2 Terrapene triunguis | reverse complement strand
CCCCCCCCCCCCCGCACCCGCACCTCCTGCCGCCCCAGCCCTGGGCTCTCCCCCAAAGAAAGAATTGGGTGGACATTGCACCTCTCTATCTGAAGCCTAGCAAGGCAGGTACGTGGATCCCACTAGAATTTAAAATGAAAAGTAAGGGAGGGGAGGCTCTACTAGACTGGGCAGTTTTAGATACAGTACCAGGCACGTAGGAGGATTTACACTTCTGAACCATGGAAGCAGAAATTGACTTTTCTTTTCCCGATTTAGCTAATATTCCAAAAGGGAATCCAGCACCTGCCTTCCAGATTTGAACACCCTCAAAATTCAGGAGTGCTCAAGCTCAATTTGGGCAGCTGTTACTTCATTTCTCCCAAATCAAATATACTGATCCACTGTAACTTGCTGTAGAAAAAGTAGAATAAATTGAGCAAGAAATGCTTCCCAGTGGTTATTAGGACTGGAATTGCTATTTTCAACAGCCATTGCTTTTTTATTATTATTATTATTTATTTTTAAGTTTTAGTTTTATTTGTTTAAAAGGAAGACAGTGATATTCTATTGGCAAATTCCCCATAGAAACAAAGAATGGAACAAAAGAATAATAAAGGCACCTCAACTTTTCCTCATTTATGTAGGACAGTCTTATAATATGCATCCAGATAGCCTTCAATCACACAAGCTGAAAATTGTTCCACTTTACTGCAGTTCTGTAACCATATGGGAACCAATCCTGTCTGTGATCTGTGCACATCCAAAATTCCTGTTGAATGACCCGCCCTGGGAGCGAGTTACCAGTGACCCAGGGCTGGGGCGGCAGGAGGGTGCAGTGGGGGAGGGGGGGCAGCCAAAATTTTTTTTGCTTGGGGCAGCAAGAAACCTAGAGCCGGCCCTGGTGATGAGCATTTTAAGGGAAGACCATGCAGAAGTGATTTATTCTGTTAATTGCATGGTCTACAGCAGGGATCGGCAACCTTTGGCACGCGGCTCGCCAGGGTAAGCACCCTGGCGGGCTGGGCCAGTTTGTTTACCTGCCACGTCCGCAGGTTCGGCCGATCGCGGCTCCCACTGGCCACGGTTCGCCGCTCCATGCCAATGGGTGCTGCAGGAAGCGGCACGGGCCTTACCCAGGTACTTACCCTGGCAGGCCGCATGCCAAAGGTTGCCGATTCCTGGTCTACAGTGAACAAGATGGGGCTGCTAGCTGAATGATGAGTATAAAAAGGCCATATTTCTTGAGCATACTGGTCACATAATTAAAGCTTATATCATAATGCATACACACAAAGGTACAGAATTAAGGTTGCACAATCCTCCTAAAATCTGATATTTCCGGACTTTTCAGTGCTTGACTTTGCACCCTGAATAATATGTTAGCAGTTTTTTTTGTTGTTTTTTTTAAATGATGTAATTATATATAGCAGGGGTCGGCAACGTTTGGCACGCGGCTCGCCAGGGTAAGCACCCTGGCGGGCCAGGCCAGTTTATTTACCTGCTGACACGGCAGGTTCGGCCGATCACGGCCCCCACTCGCCGCGGTTCACCGTCCCGGTCCAATGGGGGCGGCGGGAAGTGGCGCGGGCCGAGGGATGTGCTGGCCGCGGCTTCCCGCTGCCACCATTGGCCTGGGAGGGCGAACCGCGGCGAGTGGGGCCGTGATCGGCTGAACCTGCCGCGTCAGCAGGTAAATAAACTGGCCCGGCCCGCTAGGGTGCTTACCCTGGCGAGCCACGTGCCGAACGTTGCCGACCCCTGATATATAGTATGGGTTATGGGAGATTACCTACTGCCTCAATCCTGCAAACATGTATGCATGTATGTATATGAGTATTGACATAAATGGGACTATTCATGTGCATAAAGTTCATGTTTAAGGACAGGTGTGTATATATTCACTTACACTTATATCTACATTACTGCAGCGTGCCATGCACTAAGTGTCCATGTGGATGCTGCTTACGCGCACAAGAAGTACTGATATACTGCTTATTCAAACCTCAGTCTTTGCAGAATCAAGGCCTAAATAGTTAGGGGCTTGATCATGTGGGATGCAGGTTTGGAAAGTGAGATTACACCTCCCAGGATCGGACTCTATGTTAAGACAGATATGTCTATTTATACTTAAGTACAAATAAATTATATATATATGCACAACTTTTTCATTGGTTTACTCTAAAGATATATGTTAGATGATAATAAAGTAATAAAAGATTGTTTTCACAGCTGTTTGTCTTTGATTACATATTTCTTTGAAGTATTGCAATAAGACAGACTTTGAACCTGGAAAGAGATCAAATAATGAATTGTTCTGCTTTGTGAAGCTTAAGAAGGGATTTTATTGTTGAAACATATAGTGCAACATATTTTTTTCTTTTAACAGTTAAATAATGGTTGAAAGTACTATGAGATCATTACAGATGGACTAGATTAAAGGGCTTGGGGCCAAACATTAGGAATTGTGTTACTACTTAAAAAAATAAAGTTTTGTAATTACCAATTATTTTTGTTAGTTTCCTTTTTGAATCAAAATATAATTTCAAAGAGAGAGTATTTTAAGTCCTTATAATTGTCTACATAAATCTAAGTGAGACAGGAAACAATAGATGTTTGATTCCACTAGTAATTCAATTTAAAATATATATCATTCCACCATTGTTAGTATCTTAGATTATATGTTGTTAAATATTAGAATTAAAAATGTGAAGCTGTTAATATACATTATACAGGTTTCTAAAAATAGAAGGATTACACAGTTTAAAATGTGTCCGAGGAGATTTTAATTAAAATGTGCAGTGTAAAATTTGAAAGCCTTTTGCACATTTTTATATTACTTTATTTGAAAACTGTATCATTTTACATTAATGTCACCTGTTTATTTTAATGTTGAATGAATGAAACAGCCAAGTGACAAATTTATAAATGATAAAAGATATGAAACTTGCCATACTTCATTTTTTCTCGGTGACTATAGAATACAAATATCAAGCATAAAACTGTTGTTCAGGTCAGCATTTCATCATAATATATTTGGTTATTATAAGTTGCATGGGAAGAGTATTTCTTTCTACAATAAATACTTTGAAGTTCATGACCATATATCTTGGATAGACACAATAATATTAGGGGTGTATATATATATATATTTTTTAATCCATTAAATACCTATACTTGGTGTATCACTCATCTGAAATTGGTTGTTGTGTTATTTAGAACCAACTTTTGCCTCAGCAAGAGAAAAACCTTTCAAATGATAATTTCAATAGAAACATTAGACAAAGGAATATTGTAACTTTAGAGATTTTTATGATGAAGGTGTGTTTAAGAGATGTCACTTTGATATTTTTACATTATGTCCTACATTTGTCAGCTAAAACCAGGATATTGCCTCAATGAGAAAAAGCATGTTCTGCACTTGTCAAAAGGCAGTAAGTAATGATTAAAATAGCAGTGTGAAACGCTGGGAGATTAAAGTGATGCTAATGATAAGTGAGAGAAGAAAAGGGCAAGCTATATTTTAATCCCTGAGAGAATGGTTAATGACTTCTATTGCCTGAGATTAAACTAAACCTGTCTCATCAGCTTTTTCTGCCTGGTGAAAAAAAGCTCTCTGCACTTTAATTTATTAAAGTCTTTTAAGGAAGCACATTGATCCACAGAGGTTAAACTTTAAAAAATTGTGCAAAATACACACTAAAAATGCTTTAACAAAAGTGTGATTTTGTTGCTTTAGGCATGCTCACAGTTTTATCAAAAATTCATTGTCTATGACTTGGTGCATTTAGTTAAGAAATATTAATTACTTAAACTGGAACGTTTGTTCCTTTTTTAAAAAAATACAGGACATTTTCCTAATGCCGGTGCAGACAAAGTTGCAAGTATATTGTAGAGGATATCAGCAGATATGAATAAATTGTTATAACTGACATTATTGCACGATCTGTTCAGAATAATACCAACACTGTTGATATTCAGGAACCATTTTAAAGAGAACTTTTCAAAATATATGTACTTCTTGGTGTGATGAAATGGGTACATCTGTTTATACTGAACTGATGTTAATCCATTTCATTTAATTATCTTTGCTATCCTGTCTAGCAGGTCAATATGTTTATAATAATATCTTACATATTCAGAAACTCGGGTTCTCAACCCCATTTCAGCTTCACCTTTTTAAAAAAGGATATAAATTCTTTTGCTCCCTCCAACCAGCATGACAGGAAGGTGGCAATATGATGGTTAATACCACAGATTTTTTTTTACGTGTGATAAAATGCTTAAAGTCTGAGCTCTTGAAAGGCTGTGGCATAGTTGAGAAAACAAGAAACTCCTGTCAGATTGCCTTTTAAGCTTTTGGCACTTCCATACTATCATGATGTTTGAGCAGTACAGTATATATAGCTTCAGTCCACAGGCCAGGTTATTAAAACACGTTAATGAGCTTCAACTGGGTAAAAAACATGTCGAAGCCAGCATATGAGGACTGGAGAAACCATATTCAAGTTCAAAATCTGTTTGATGCAATTCTAGATATATACAAAGTGGGATGCTTGGTGTCCTCACTTGCAAGATTCCAATTCCAAGATTGCTTTTCCAGCTTGGTGCTTCTAAACTAGTGCTCGTCTGAGCTCTGGGAATAAATTTGGAAGGTTTGGCCATGCTTGCGGGTGCCCAGAGTGCCATTATGTATGCTTACCATCCTGGCTTGTGGAAGATGTTTCCAATTTTGAAGCTTGTGTACCTTTGTGTTTAAATATAAAGAGAGTCTATTTAGTTTCTGTCTTTTGTGATACTTGTAATCCAGGTTATTTTGTAAAGCTGTTTTTTAAGCATAACTTGTTTGGTAAGTGAGTTTAAACTTGATTCATGCTTTGATGTTAATGAAACACCAATTTATCAGAAGGCCCTGCAGCCCTAATGAGCAGTTTCTTTAAAAAGAACATTTAATCAAGGTTTATTTTTAACTTGTTTAAACAGATCTAATAGTTTGTGCTGATTTCATTTCAGTATAATAATTGCTAGCAATCCTATTAGTAAGTCGTGGTACATGGAAGTTAACACAAATTCCATTCTAATGAGTGTAGTATAACAGCAAAACCCTTGTAGCTGGGGAAAGGTTCACGTTAGAGTGGAGTGACAGAGGCACTTGGACATTCTGCTGACAGCAGATTATTTTTGTTTTTATACAGATGTCAGGCATGAGTTGTTAGTATTTAAGTGGGTTTTATTATTCTTTAGAGGTTAAGCGTTCATATTGCCTTTTAGAAGATGAAGCTGGGAAAAGTTAATTTTTGATGTTAAGAAAATGTTACTAAACCTGTTAGTTCAACTCATGTTTGCACTGTATATTTTGTACATTCTCTAGGATTTTAGCTATAATATGCTGCTATGTAGCAGTAAGGTTATACAATCTTCAAATTCAACCTCTGGGGCATGATTGTGGTTTTTACTATAAAGGATATAAAGTTTTGGGGTAATCTAGTGTAAAAAGCAAAGGAAGTTTCAGTGCTCAATTTATGGTAACAAAAATATCCGAAGAGCAAATGGAATTGTGAAAATGAAGTGTAACTCATTTGTATTAATAGCTTTTTTAGAGGTAGCTTATAACAGCTTTATAAGTCTGTAAAAATATGGGTTGGCAATTTGGAGTGAGAACCTGATGTGCTGATTTAACCCAATTCTAGGTGTAGTGGCCAAAAACACACTAAAAACAAAATGCAATATAATTTCCTGTCTTGGTTTTGAAAAGATCAATATCAAGTCAAGAATTTCAAGTTTGGATATAGCAGTGTACATCTGTCAAGTTCAGGTTATAATCTTTTAAACTTTTTATTACTTAGTATGACAGTGATGTTTAAAATACTGAGAAATTTGAAGATAAATGATAATGGAGTGAACAGCAGAATTTATTTATAATTTTAAGGCTATACTAAAAGTATTCTAATGCACTGAAGGACATCTGTGAGTTATACATTGTATATGGGTTTCTGATCAGAATCCCAAAGTATGATTTACTATATATGCTTTAGCATGGAACAGAATTTTTGTTTAGGTTCAGGAAATATATAACTTAGGCTCCAGTTACGCAAATTGAAATATTAGAGGCTCTTTGTGAGTGCAGGGGTCACTCAGACAGAACAAATTGCAGGACCAGAGTCTTTTGCAAAATGAAATCTACAGTGGTTGCATCGTCATTGTTGGGGATAATAGTTTTGAATGGTACATGATACTTTACCAATATATCAGTGTTGGTGTTACCAACTGTAAAATAATTGTAATACTACTTACCTGTCTGTAACTTTGTGTTCTGCATCTCTCACCTTCCTTCCTTCCCAGCCTCCAGGAGAAATAGCTTGATTAGGTCATAATTTTGTGTGTGTGCACATGTGTGTTTGGTATAGACATACCTCAAATGTGTACTGTGAATATCCATAAGTTAATGTTTGTAAAGCATGACAAAAAGTTTAATGTAACTGCTGTGTGGTGGTGACCATAAGGGGTCAGTGATCTACGTAGGGAGGGTTCTTTCACACACAGATCTTTTCTTGCTATGTGTAAAGGGGGTTGAAGCTGATCCCCTCACCCTACCCAAATTCCTTTCTATGTGATGTGGGTTTGTCCATTGGAGACTACACTTGGCTTTGTGAGAGGAGGAGTAGGTGGAATAGTGATGGTTGCACATATCATTCCCTGCTGGTAACACAATCCCATGTTATACTACTTCTTCAGCACAACCTCTGTGGGGTCACTATGGCTGGGGGAGGGAGAGTTGGAGTTCTTGTTCATGCAGTTCCAGCAGAGCTCCACTGCTAGGGAACCGGTGCTCGTGGGAACTAGGGTTGCCAACTCTGACTGAAGCTATTCCGGGAGACTTTTTTTCCCAACATGACATAATGTCATTTTCTTAAAATAGCCTATTAAAATCTCCTGGATTGCTTTCAGTAGTCACCAGGAGATTGATGCCGATTCTGGGAGACTCCAGGCCAATCCTGGAGGGCTGGCAACCATACTGAGACCTCTATGTAAATTGCCCTAGCTTTGAGTGGATTCCCCTGGGCCCATGAACCTTTTCCTCAGGGAGAAGGGTTTGCCAACCTTGTCCCCACACTGGAATATTATAGGATGATCTCAGCAAGGAATTCCTCACAGAGGCTTCCTAGCACCTTCCACTGCTTTTCTCAAGGAAGGGGATGAGTAACAACAACAGCCTCTGATGTTTATTTGGATATTTGCCACCTTCCATGCAGTAATGGGGCATTTTCACTTTTTGTTAACATATAAAATAAGTACAAACAGGGCACAAGTATAAGTAAATCTTATAGGAATAAAAGATTGCGGTTTTTGTTTACTACAAAACATGCCTTTTAAAAAGATTATTTTTGACCAATTTATAAAGGCCTGTATTTACGATCGTATGAACCAAAGTATAGCATTAGTTCAAAGACTGATGCAGAGACCCTATTATTTGTATTAAACTTTGAAACTAAAGAGTATTGCAGAATATCCTGAAATACATTTATTCATTGGTGTACACAAATATGTATATGTATGTTTAATTCTGTGCACACTGAGTTGAGAATACAACCAGCTATCTTTTTGTCTATAGAATTTTTAATGCACCATTTAAAAAAAAATGTTGATTCACATGTGAATACTCTTTTCTAACAGAACTTTGTAGACTTCTTTAAATACCAGAAGGGAAGAGTGGGAGGGAAAGCAAAATAATTTTGGAACTCATCTGTTCATTGACAAATGTATGCTCTAATGAATCATGTCATTTGGCTCAAGTCCCTTTTTCTGTCTTACTATAAACAAACTCATACTATTTGTACTTAATGCTGATTCGCACTGCACTCTGAATACTAAGCTGGTGTGTATTTACAAATGTGAAAGAACCTGTCGTTCTTTTTATGCATCAGGTCGTCATAGAAACTAATAAACTTTTATTCCTGTGTCAGGGTAAAATAGTGTAACACAGATGTAAATTGTAGTTCAGGAATTACAGTGATGAAATAGTGGAGAAAAAGAGAGCCTTGGAATCTTCAGAAATCCAGTAGGTCATCATGGAATGCAAAATATTGCAGTGTTAAATGCTTGAGTCGATCATTTAAAACAAAACAGAAAGCCCTAGCAATTTCTGAGCAGTATTGAAAATGCTAATAGACTGACAAAACAATATATTGTTCTACAGGAATGTTGTTTGTGCATGTATGTGAAGATGTGTATGTCTGTAGTGTGTGTCTGTGCACACATGCACAGTCCATATAATGCAAATAACAAGAAATGATGTAATGGGTATATATATGACAGTACCATAGTTCTTATGGCTGGAAAAAGTTTTTAAACATACTGTATGACCCTCAACCTTTCAGATTAATGTAGCTGATTTTGCTCCAGCTTGTTTCTGTATTTGGTAGTTACTTTTCTTTTATAAACTACCTGAAATATGAATACATTAATATTTTAACTATGAGAGAGATAGTTTGACTAGCTTAAGTGCCAAAGTAATGTGATTACAAGATGATTTATTAGAAGTCATTAAAAATGATTTATTAAGGGAAAATGTTGTGCTACTGAAGGTTTTTTTTTTTCTCTCTATTGAAGATGGGGTTATGGTGTTGTTTTGGTTTCTCCTGGCAGAGGAAAATAGTCTGTAAAATTCAGGAAAGCATTTCTCTGTATGGATACTGGCATTTTAATACATGGTATTAGCCAGTTTGTGGCTAGAAAGAGGTGGAAACGAGCTTTTTTTCTTATTCTACTATCTCCTCATTTGCCCTTGTGCCCCTTAACAGGATGACATCATCATTGCAGTCCTTGAGTTCAAGGACTATCTGGATCTTGCTGCAGCAACAGTGCTACACTATGTTTCTCAAAGAGGGAGGGGAAAGAGAAGGGCAAGCCCAAGGTAGAGTTGGTGCAGGCTGCACTCTTTAAATGGGTGGAAGAGCACCTGTTCTATCATGCCTCTCCCAGTGAAGAGTGTGGCCTTAAAACAAAAATGTAACCCATAATATTGTACTCAAGAGAACTAGAGAAAAAGCTTTTCAATCGTGATCCAGTTTTCCTGTCGTGAATTCCTTTGGTCAATATTATTTTGTAAACAGGAATTGTGACAAAATTGAAGAATGTCTTGCAATATGGGAATAGTTTCTCTTGTTTGTCAAGAAAAGGGAAATGTGCAAGTGGGAGTTTGAGAGTTGATAGGTGTTGGGGAAAGTGCAGTGATGGTGTTTTGTATTGGTCCAGAACTGTTTCTGCAAAATTAGTACTTTGATTTTTACTGCTGGACCATCGCTGCTTGTTCTTAGGCATAGTTTTGTCTAACTGTTTTAAAAGAGACTTTCATTTTTTTGAAAAAATGAAACAAAATGGGATACGTATGTAGAGGACAAATAATTTCTCTGGAAAGTATATATTACTATGAGGTGGGTCATATGTATGGGCCTAATTCTGCACACATTGGACTCACTGCAAATTCACATTGACTTCAATAGGAACAGGATCTGGCACAATAAGGAGGAATATAGTAAAAGGTGGAGGTGTACATATGCCACAAAAGAGTAATGTATCTTTTTTCTGTAGACATGGTGGAAAGAAGACATGGTAATGCAAAGAAACATTTAAGAGAGGAATTGGCCAGATCTGCTGAAACTTTATCAACATAACTATCAAGTAATATCTAAGGGCAGATAGCACTTCCAAGCTAAATCTTGTCAAGGGAGCTTGCCGTAATCATCTCCACCAACCCATAGATGAAGAATCCCATCAACAAGTCACATACCAGAGAGTTCCTAGAGCACATTGCCTGCGTATAAAGATACAAAAGTCACCCTTCTCTTGCACAAAGTGTCTGGGCCTGACTGTAACCAAGTCTCTACTAGCCCAAATAACTGGCTTTTTTTCTAATCCACATGAGAACTGAATCATCCATCTTCTAGGAACAGGCGATTTGGAACCCCTCTTCCTTTTAGCTTAAACTTAAGAACATTTCTCTACCCACTTGATACAACAAGCCTAGAATTTGAGGCCCATTCATATCCCAAAGGAACAACCCAAGGAAGCTTTTGTGACAATATGAGCTTAGAGACTCAGTGTTATCCTACTCCAGTTTACTACAGACATACTCCCATGACTCCATGTTCTGTAAAGAAAGAGAAATAAAGATTAAGATGAATTCAACTAGGAATGCCAATATATTGGTAGAGGAGGTGGTGATGGGTGAGAGGAGAGAGAGAGACTTTCTTACTACAGCCCGGGCAATATGTTGACCACTGGGAAGACCGACCTGGCCAACCACCACGGCAACCAGCAGATGAGGGGCAGTAGCTTGAGATATCCCAACTCCACCCTTTTCCCCCTCTCTTGTCAGTTATAAAAATTAACTAGCCAACGTGGAGGCTGGCATTCATTTTTGTGTTGATTAGAGGACAGAAAAGGCCCCAGTGTCCCTCACTGCACCATTTCCTTCTCACCGAGCTAAGTGGATCTAGGAATATGTTTCAGCCCTTGATCTCTTTCCTATCACCTAGGTCAGGGCTGGTGCAGGTACGTGGCAGATTTCAATTACAAAGGTGTCCACAGGAAACTGTGTGCATTCTGTAATTTGTGCTACTATCAAATGAAATGCTAATAAAGAAACCCTTTATAAATATTGTTATTAACACAGTTTGATAGAGGGAATGAGCACTCTAAGTATAATGTTGAATCTTCCCACAAGGCCATTTTATATAATTTATTAACAAGATTGTCTTATTTCCTGATTTAAAAGATTTGTAACTATAAGCTCCTGTGTTTTCCCTGAACAAGTCACACAACACGTGCAGTAGGCAAAGTGTTAAAGGACTAGGAAAATATTATTTCATCACTCCTGTTCCATTAGAATTCACTTGGGTGGCTGAGAAAATGGTTTATGGATTAGACAGAGAAGAACAAGCTAAAACATTTCATACCTTCATCTCTGATAAATTCCCCAAACTCATTCTTCGCATCTGAGCCATAAATAACAACCATACTTTTTGCTAAAAAGAGCTTTTTTCCTATACCAGGTCTTTTGTCTTGGAGATGAATGCTATAATAAATTTGAAGTCTTAGGGGGGGCATTGTTTGAACTATAACATTATGGTTTTCAACTGTTGCTTCTATTATGAGGAGGATAAAAAGCAACTATGAAGCTTGATCTCTGTCATAGAAATGGATTAATATTTCAGCCTTCAGCTTGGGTCAAGTGTGTGATTTTTCCCAAAAGTAACTTAGCAATTAATTATTATTATGTTTGCATTTACTGTATTACTCCCTTAGCACCTTTTAACCTCACCCCAAATGCAGTAGTAACTTTAATTGTACATAAATGAATTTTAAAATTTCCCAGATTGTTCTGCATAGTAACTAATGTAGGAAAGCCGTAGAATAAAACACTATTAGAAATTGAGGATTAATTCACTGAGTGAGCTACTCTTTCCGTATAATTGGACAATATTTGTTTTAAAATTAAGATTAGGCTTAATGACTTCAGTAGTATTGCTTGGAGGATAAATGCAAACACCTTGAATGTTTGCATTAATAAACAAACTATTGACATTTAAATTGCTGTGCCCATAAGCTTTAGTTTTCCTAAAGAATAATGTTTCAGTTGAGTAATGGAGACAGTTAATATAAAGGGTCTGAAGGAAGGAATAGTATGGAAAAATATACTATGCCTTGCACTTTATATCTAGTTGTGTTCTCCCCACATAGGCAAAGCTTGTAGAGAGTCCAGTATTGAACACCTTAGAAGGAGTGTCTCTAGGTGAGTTAAAGGCCAGACAAAAGTCCCTAGTTGCCTGCCTTGTTTGCTAGCCAGCACCCACGAGACCAATTCTGAGGGAGCACAAACTTTAACTTGAATAAAGGTGTACCGAGGGCTGCTGATGAGAGTTCTCTTTTCAGCACCCCCAGAGACACTATGTCTACACCTTCCTGGCACACAAATCTAGCTATTGCCATCTAGGTGGTGGGCTTATTATTATTATTTTTTACTACTCCCCTTACGGGTGGGTAGCCCTAAGGGCCTGCTGTTACATGGTGCTGAGTACCTCCTTAATCTTGCTGAGCGTGCTGAATTCCCATGAAGCTGAGGGAATTCAGCACCTCTGAGGAGATGCTCAGCACTTTGTAGGGTCAGTCCCTAAGAATCTCAAGCTCTAATGAAAGAATAAATATATAATGGTTGGACCTAGAGTGTGGGGGAAAATGGAAGATGCTACCATATACTTTAATGTTTTAGGACATTTTTTTTCAAAAGCATGATCATTTCAATTGCTGTTTCCAAGACCCCAAACCTCAATCCCCATTACCAGCTGAACTGTATTGATTATCTGCATTTCCGCTTACCCATGTGCTCAGTGCTGAAGTCCTTACTATAGCACCCTTCCTAAATGTGCCTGAATAAGGACTTCAGGGTTAGCCCTTTGTTTGTATGGAGAAGCATATCTATATATCTGTTTAATTTTATTTATATTTTCAAAATGGTTTACATCAATAAAATGTGGTGTCCTCAGACATCAACTCACCTTACAGTGAGCAAAGAATTGAGTTTTGGCATACAATAATACAAAACAACACACAAACTTTATTTTTAGGCAGACAATTATTAGAGACAAAAAAAGAAGCATCTCTTTTCCTCTGTGAAGAAGTGAAATGTCATATGTTTTGTTTAGCACACTAAAATGTTTAAGAGCGTTCTGATAACAAAGGGAGTATAACTTTTCAAAAAGTTTCAAAAATTTGCAAATTTTGTAAATTATAAGAGATTTTAAAACTATTCAACCCCACCCCTCAAGAATTTCTTTCTCTCTCCCTCACTCAATATTTATAATTACATAAGGTTTTTGAACTTCTCCCTGCATATCTAATTCTTGGTAACTAGCCAGTTTTGTATGTTACTAATAAGTCAGTTGATGCAGTTTTACTCTTTTTTATGTGTTGCAATGAAACTGGTGATCTAAGTTTCTGGCTCCATCTAAAAGTAAACTACAGTTTTCTGGAAATGAGTCAACACATTTCAAATATGACAACTACAAATATGAAGTTGTCTTCCAGTATAATGAGCTTTGAAAGTTAAAGAAATTTATTGTAAAATCTGATTTGATTCAGTCTTCTCTATTACTAAACCTCCTTTTCTCCTTAGACTCTAATCCAGGGGTCGGCAACGTTCGGCATGCGGCTCGCCAGGGTAAGCACCCTAGCGGGCTGGGCCAGTTTATTTACCTGCTGACGTGGCACGTTTGGCCGATCGCGGCCCCCATTGGCCCCGGTTCGCCGTCCTGGGCCAATGGGGGCGGCGGGAAGCCGCGGCCAGCACATCCCTCGGCCTGCGCCGCTTCCCGCTGCCCCCATTGGCCCGGGACGGCGAACTGCGGCGAGTGGGAGCCGAAATCGGCCGAACCTGCCGCGTCAGCAGGTAAATAAACTGGCCCGGCCCGCCAGGGTGCTTACCCTAGTGAGCCACGTGCCGAACGTTGCCGACCCCTGCTCTAAACCATCCCTATTAATTTATTTTCACTGAAATAAGGGGTTTTAAACTGTGGAGGCATATTTGCTTATTTGTATTTGGCACATGTGCACTTTTAGCTCAAAACAAACAAACAAAAAACCCATAGAACTAAGATGAAGCCCTTATCTTGGCTATCTGATATACCTTAGTTCAGCAAATGAGAATTTTTGATATGGCAAACTGTTTAAATTTAAAGCAAAACCTAATTTTATTAGTATGTCTGAAAAAAATAAAATTAGTTTTAAATACAAGAGATACCACACAAATAAATGGCAGTCATTTCTTAAACTTTTGAAATTTTTTTACATTATTTCCAAATCTGTTCTTTCAAAATTTCCAGTTCAGTATTATTGAACGATTACTTAGTTCTCAGGTGCAATAAGCAGACACTGTTACTATTTGGTAGGGAATGGAGATGTCAATTATGTTTAAAATGTCTTTCAAAGTCCATATATTGGTTTCTTCTCAACATAGTCCTACTAGCCAGAAGCAGGCATGACCAATTTAGGAAGTCCTTCTTTCTCAGTGTTAGACATGTTGTGAGCAGAAATTTATCTTGACTTATTTGTTAGCGAACTGTGATGTTTTGATTCAATAAAAATGCTATTTTTATTTGAAAGACCTGAATGGTATTTAAAACAGCATGCCAGAGGAGAAAGTTCTTAAGCATATACCATAAATCATAGACATTATACTTTTTCCCGGAAAGTGGATGAGTAGTTGTGGTATAGCGCCGCTGTGAGCTCTCTACTGTAGCTTCTCTAAGCTGCTGTGAACGCTCTCCTGTTGGCTTAACTACTCCAACCCCCGCGAGTGGCAGAAGAAGCTCCCCTGCCGACATAGCGGTGTCCACATCAGCACTTATGTTAGTGTAACATATGCTGCTCAGGGAGATGGTTTAGTCACACCCTTGAGTGACATAAGTTATGCCGACCTAAGCTGTGGTGTAGGTATAACATCAATATCTAAGTTTAACATCTTTGCAACTTAAGACCTGAGGCTGTGAGCATCCTCAGATGCCATTAACTGCAGTGAGAGTTGAGGACACACTGCACCACATAGAACCAGACTATTAATTTGAAATATTTTGAGACAGTGTAAGCTGGTGTATTTTTTAGTTTCTTCTCGTCTGTCACTAGAACCACATGTTCCTTAGGAGATGTTAATGACAGCACGCACATAAAGTGAGGATTAAAAAGTGAGGAATAATTTGGAGGGAATGAAATAATACACTGGGTGACATAGACACAGTATAGGTGTACCGGTGTTGGTCTAAGGATAGTAGAGACACGAGGTGGGTGAGGTAATATATTTTATTGGAGCAACTTCTTTTGGTGAGAGAGACTGTGTGGCTTGAAAGCTTGTCTCTCTCACCAATGGAAGTTAGTCCAGTGAAAGATATTACCTCACCCTACTTGCCTCTCTAATAGAGACAATACAGCATTTGATGAAATACTCATGGTTAATGGCTTCAGTGCTATGTCTCTTGTATTGCACCCCCAACAACTGACATCTGAGTGGCAGTACATTTTGGAAATGGGTAGCTACTAATTGAGGGTGAACATTAAGGCTTTGTATGGGAACATGGTCAAGTTTCTGCACAACACTCAAGTTCTGCATTAAAGGCTTAAATTGGTGTAGGGCTTTGTGTGGACCCTCTATGGACAGGTTAATTTCATTCCGTTTGTTTATGACAGGAGTTAAAGTGTGAAAGATGTCTTCGTACAAATGGCACCTTCTTACTCATTGATATTGATACTGTCATTAATATCTGCAAATTTTAGGAACAAAAGAATGTTTTTACTGTACTCTACTCCTGTTAACACTGCAGAGCCAATATAGCTAAGAGATAGTGAGCTGAAAATTCTGTTCCATCTTGCTCATCACCAACAGTCTTCCTTATAAAATTCCAATCAGTTGCACCTACACAAACCCATTGAAAATAACAGTATTGCATTGGTGAAATAGAGTAAAAAACAATGAGCTACTTATTCAAGTAGGCACTCAAGCTGATGCATAAATTTAAGCATGTGAGTAAAGCCATGGAAGTGAATGAGACCACTTATATCCTTAAGGCTAGGCATATGCTTTGGCTTGCTGAAATGGGGCCTAGGGTTACCAGTGAATTTAGGTCTAATTTGGCCCGTAGAATCTGATTACTAGTTACAATGCATGAAGTGGCAAAAATCTTGTTTGATTCTTATTGTTAGGCTGAATTTGCAGGACTGGTAGGGTTTGTTTTGTTTTTTGTAATCATTTGTCAACTGTGCGCGCAGGATGTGGAAATCATTGAGAGACCGTGAACCTGCAAACCCCAAAAAAGCATTTTAAAGATATTTTCAGAATAGAACAACACTTTTTAAAAGATTTTTGAAATAGGGGCACTTTGGGATGAGAGATGGCATTAAAGAAATTGCTCAATGGGCCTTAACTCTTGAGATTTAGATTCTGTGTCGTGGCCTAAATAATAAAGATCACATTGAAGTCAGTCTGCTACTGGAGGGAGAACTGAAATCATGTACTGGAATCCCATTTGTCCATCTTTGGCCTTTATAAAGGTGCCTATCACCTTGGTTCCTGATATTCAGCAAAATTATGAAGCATAAGAGTCCAACAACAAATGTGTTCTCTCTTTCTTCCAGGGGTTTATGAATTTATATATTCTAGTATTTATTTTTTCAGATTTTCAGCATTATTATGGCTGTATTGATAAGCTGCTACTACTGAAGGGCCTGATCTTGAATGGTGCTGAGAGCCTCCAGAGAGGCACTGGATGCCCTCATTGATTTAGTGTAACCAAGTGAGAATATTTAGCATCTCTCAGGAGCTGCTCAACACCTTGCAGGATTAGGCCCTATATTAGCAAGAACAATAATCAATAATTAAAGGTGAGTGGGTTTTTGATAAGCAAAATATATTTGGAAAGACAAAAAGGTCGAAGTAAGCAATAAAAACATCAGTAAATCTGTTAGGACCCATTTTTTAAAAAAAACATTATTAGTAGACAGGGCTGTGTCCTTTCCTTTGATGATGGCAACAAGTTCTGTGACATTGCCACTTTGAGTTCTTGCTTCATTAGATTGGGTGACTGTTTATTTGAAATTGTAATGAAATATTTACTTTATAGAGCTATAAGGATTAGCTGTGATAATTGAGTGAGGCTGATCTGGAGCTTTCAGTGTAATAGGGCCCCCTTGTTTGAATACAGAGTTCAGTGAGAATGAACGAGCAAGTGAGTGTGTTTCTGCCTGTCACTTTCTCTCTACATGTTGCTTTTTCTTCTGGAGATAAGTGGGCCTAATGCTGAACAAATACTGGAAATCAGAAGCCACTGAGAATCATTCGCCTCTCGCTTTCCCATGGCAGCATGATAGACGCTCAGTCAAAGAGCCCCCCTCCTCTCAGCAAAGCAACAATTTTGTCACCACGAGCAAATCCAATTGAAAAGTCCCTTGGACTGAGAGGAGAACTCCAGTTGTCAGAATCAGCAAACAGAATGAAAAGAACTAAGAGGAGTAAATTGGCACCTGGTGCAGCCATGGCTGCTTGTGATAGGCTGCTGCATTGTGTTGGATAGACATTCAGCCATTTTCAGATATAATGGGAGAAATTAATGCAAATGAGTGAATGGAATGAAATGTATTTTAATGCAGATTTGAGGGACTCTTGCAAACTGCTTGATAACAAGTTGCTGTAAGAAAAAGCCTACATTGTGAAGACTCATTTCTTCCCCATTTCTTCTCACTAGTGGCTCATAAGGGCCCTTTGTTCTCTAAGTAAACTCTTTCTAAACTATTGACATTGCTCATTTATGTGAATTTCAGATTTTTTTCCCCCTGACAAAGTAGCCTTGGGTGATCTGGGAAAACGTTAATTGCAAAAGGACAAGGAAACTGGCTGAAACAAGAAATGCAATCATTAAGTGTAATGTTGCAGTTGTCCATGCCTCATTATAACATGCATACAAGGCAATAAAATGCATGTTTCACAAACAAATCTTTTAACAAGTATAGTTCAAGAGCCTCCAGCTGTCCAGCTTTACATCTATCTCTTTTTGTTTTTCATTCATTATAGCAAATAAACCTTAGATGCCATGAACAGTCCTTCATAATTATTTTAGAATTCTATAGATTTCAGTGAAATCAAGTTTCCTGCATTCAGAAATCATTATTGATGCTTTTAGCCATTTCTCTGCTAACCCAGCAAAAGGGTTTATCATTATTTTGCTCTATTTAAAGAGCAGTTGTCACTAGCAAACAACTCAAAACAAAATAAAACTTGCTTCAGATCTTTGCAGCTGTTTAATATGTTCAGTGCTGTATTTTCAATAGCTGATTACATGTTCAATAGCTTTTCTGTATAAAAGTATTAAAAATGTTGCAACATTTTGAAGTGATTAATCCTTTTAAATTCATGGGTTTTTACCTTAATTTTCATGAACTATGTTTCATTGGAATAAAAACCACTGTGGCTAAGTTAATTTATTTTTTTTTTAAAAGACAAAAAATGAATAGGTAAATAATCAGATGAAAAGGTCATCAAGTGTAAGTACAGCTAGGAACCATTGAACTATCAGACCCGAGAATAAAACAGCCAGAAAGAAAAAAGGTAACAGATTCAGCATTGTCCAGAAGTTCCAGACCAGTGATTAATGTGTAAGATAATGGACTTGGGAAATGAGTAAACACTCCCGTGCTCCCTGCTTTGTGCTTGAATGACTTGATGACAAGGGCAGAGCAAGGTGAGAATTTAAACAGGACTACAGGAAAAAGAGACAAAGACTAGGAACAACATAATGTGAGTGGGAGTTTGCTATTTTGTGTTTATAGAATCCTACAGAATAACTTCCTCAAAGTAGGTTTTAAAATTGATTAATTTAAACTTTTAGCATTAGAAATAGACATTGACTAATAAAAATGCTTAAATTGTTTTCCGGGCTAAAACCAAAGTCTCAAAGAAGTCACAAATAAACTATTTCTCATAAACATAATCACATGATTCCTGTTGATTGCGCTTGTTTGGTGCCTTACACCTTAGATGTGCCTCTTACTAAGGTGTTCTCTTCTGCTATTTTTTGTTAAACTAAATTGATTTTGGGTCAGTTTTTACACATATAGGAATCCAAGAAAAATGTTTCATTTGATCAGTTTTCCTCAGTCTTCTAAACTTTACTACAGACATGATGACAAAGTTTTTTCATTTGAAAATATTTTTACCTGATAATGATATTACATGTTTGAGGTTTAAAGAGAAAGCAAAAATAGCTCCAAATGCTGTTGCTCCTAGATTTTCATAGAAAGATCATTCTAAATGTTCCTAAATGTTTAAGAAAACATTTTGTCTTTTGTCCCAGCTTATTTTAATTTCTACAGACAGGTATTTCCACTGGTCTGTTTTCAACAGTATCAGTCCCTCATAACGTTTTAACTTTGTCAATTATCTGCTCAATATTTCATTGAACAAAATGATCCCTAAGCACTTTCCAATTCAATCTGCCTGACTGCACAGACATTTGGTATTCATGCATTGTGGGCCAGATCCTCAGCTGGTAAAATCATAGCTCTATTGGGGAGCTATGTCGGCACACTACACCAGTTGAGGATCTGCTGCTGTATATTTTTCAATCTCTAAAGACACACAGAAAAGTCACCACAAAAACACAGTACCCAACAGCATGAACATTATTTAACAAATCTTGGACATTTTCCTGGAGTTGACAGAGGTGGGGTCCTCAATTAGTCTCATCACGTTATTGCACGGCTATATATCAGACCTTCAGAGTGATTTCAGTGGGCTTTGGTGCTGTTCTGAGTCAGAATCATTTTGAGGGAATCTCATAATTATTTTATGCAAACTACAGTATCTGCAAGATGTTATCTCTTTCATCTATGTGCAAATAGCAATCAACGTTAGATTTAAGTAAATTGTAGTAATATAAGTAAATTTTAATTGAGTTTGTTCCATGCCAGTTGGGAAGTTGTTTTATTCTTCAAGGCTTTTTTAAAAAGTTGTAATTTGGTTAACATTCAGAAAATATTTTTGATCAGCATTTTGTAATAATTTGTCGTTTGGGAACTGTATGAACATGTGTGACACCTACATTGACCCAGGTCCTTGTTAGTAAACTAAAATCTCTTACATTAGAGCTTAACATAATACCTTTTAACGGCTACTTTGGAGAAGCTACAGGCTTTTCAGTGAATGTCTTTCATTTCAAAATGTCCATAATCACTTATTCACATAACAGTACATAATGACTACATAGAGTTCTCCTAGTGTATGGTCAACTCATACACCTGATTTTTCAAATAACTGTTATATAAAACATAGGCAATTAAACCACAAAAGACTCTGTTAATGTAGGAAGGGGTCTGAAAAAGCCACAAAAGTAAGGAATTCATAGTGAAGCTTCTAGCTATTGCAGTAAGTACATAAAATCAGGCACTTCTCAGTTCATACTACTCGGATATTGCAACAGTTTAAACAAATAGTGTCAGCCTGGATTTTTATTGCTATTACATTTTGAGATGGAGTTAGAATTTGATCTGCAAGTGGGTAAGTAAAAAGTACCTGCTACTTAAATCTTCTAATAACATAGGTGTTTCTTTCACATTTTTGGAATATATAGATTTTTATTATTGAGAGGTTAAGTTGACAGCACTGATGCATTCCAAAATTGTAGCACAATATCATGTTAACACATATTTAGTTCAAAATTTTATCCCTGTTTAATTGTAGAGGGTTTAAAAACTTTAAGCAATCCCACTGAATTCATGTGTTTATAGTTGTATGTATTTGAGCATTTGTTTACAGAACTGGGCTTTAATTAGAATTAGTGTTATTATTAGTATACCTAAAAGTGTCTTGAATATTACTTCTGGGGGAATTCTGCACCACTGCGCATGCACAGAATTTATATCTCCCACATATTTCTTTGCTTCTCCGCAGAAAAATGACTTTCTGACAGGGAAGCAAAGGGAAGCCACAAGAGTGGTCATATAACTCTCTCCAGCAGTATATTTCGGGTGCCCAAGGCAGAAAGAGAAATCATTATGGAGGAGGGGATGGGACTGGGAAAGCCCCGGTTGGTGTCTCCTACCCTGCACCAGGCTCAGCTGCTAGTCCTGGCTGGGCTGCGAAGGACAGGACTTCCTCTTCATGGCATCCAGGACTGGGTCAGACTCACCCTCAGATTTCTCCCCTGGCTGCAGGAAGCTCTGCATTCTGCGCCCCTCCCCCCCCATCCTTCCTGCACCCATCACTTCTCAGCTGCAGGGGGAGGGATCACTGTCCAGGGAGCTGCTCCCTCATCTGCCCAACTGCCGGGCATCCAGACCCTCTCATACCCATACCTTCCCACTGAGCCTCACTCCCCCCACACCTGGAATCCCCCCTGACAAGTCCCACTCCCCCTGAACCTGGACCACTCCAATGAGCCATCTGCACCCAGATGCCCACCCTACCAAGCCCCAACCAGCTGCACCTGGATCCCCATCCCACTGAGCTCCGCTCCCCAGCATCTGGACCCACACACTGAGCTCCCCACATCTGGACCCCCATGCCGAGCTCTACTGCCATACCCAGACCCCCCCACTGAGCCCCAACCACCTTCACCTGGACCCCCCTGTAGAGTCCCATTACCATTTCACCCAGAACTCCCCAACAAGCCAGAGTACTTCCAGATCCCCCCTCTGCACCCAGATCCCCCACTGAGATGCCCACACCCAGATTGCACCACACATAACCCTCTCAAGCCACACCTGGATCCCCCCACACTAAGCCCCTCCACACTTGGATCCTGCCTTGCTGAGCCTGCCTGCTCACATCTGGTGCACCTAGCACAGAGGAGCAGGGCCCTGGGGTGTTTGTAGGGCAGGACCTATCTTTGTGCTGTGTCAGGGTTGGGTGCAGCTTCACTACTGAGACCGTGTCCCAGTGGGAGCTGCAGAGTGATCTCCCACCTCTGTGCAGCCAGTGGCCTGTGCTCCCCAATGCCATGCTGGAGCCTCCACATTTATTTGACAAAATTTGCAGAATTTTAAAATACCATGCGCAGAATTTTTTTTTTTTTGGCACAGAATGCCCTTGGGAGTAATTGAGTGTTTAGCAAAAGCTTCAATGGAGACCCATCTCTTCTGTGACACTTATAAGATATTAGCAAATTTTAATTATGGCAAAGTTGAGTCTAATAGGGGATAATTGGCATGTACTTTATAAATTTAATTTACACACTAGTATATGTAAAATGCCCATTTGATTGTATTGCATTCCTCCTATTCTCTGCATGTGACTTGCCATCTTATCTCTTCAGGTCAGGGACTGTCTCGTTCTATGTATTGATATGTTGCCTGGGCTTTATGCAGAATTGCAATATAAATATGAAATAGCAATAGTATAATTAGTGAGGCAATCAGAAATGAAGCCTTCAATTCTACTTGACCTCAGTTCAAACCCTGTATTAGAAACTGGACCAACATTCTTAATTCATCAGCCCCTCTTTGGTACGTCTATGAAGTTGGTGTGACAAGGGCAAGAAATGGAACCATACTCTTCTAGCAGTAACAGCACAACCAGACCATTGGGAGCTGGCTCCTATGCTTTGTAAGCATCTCAACAGGGATCAAAGAATGTTCAGGGATAGTAAATTAATTAATTATCTCTTGTGAGTGAGGTTTTTAGGTTTTTTAAAATGTGAACTTTAGTTCTTCTAGGAGGGGTGAACATGTCAGATAAAACAGTTGTTCCCAAATTCCTTCCCCAGTTTATGCTCCTCCCCCATTTTGTGTAAAGCCTACTAGGTGTGTGGAGTTTTTGTGTGGAAGGTTGCAGTTTTGTTCCCTTCCCCACCGTGCAACACAGGGCCGGCTCTAGGCACCAGCCAAACAAGCTGGTGCTTGGGGCGGCACATTTTTAGGGGCGGCATGGCCGGCGCCAGAATGCCGCCCCTAAAAATGTGCCGCGGCCGCCCTAGCTCACCTCCGCTGCTGCTGCCTGGGAGGGAGGGGGAGATCCCAAGCGGCCGCGGCGCGCGAAACAGCTGTTTCACGCGCTGCTGCTCCCCCTCCCTCCCAGGCTTCAGAGCCTGGGAGGGAGGGGGAGAAGCGGGGCCCGCGCCGCGGCCGCTCGGAGTCTCCCCCTCCCTCCCAGGCTCTCAAACCTGGGAGGGCGGGGGAGATCCCGAGCGGCCGTTTCGCGCGCCGCTGCTCCCCCTCCCTCCCAGACTTGAGAGCCTGGGGGGAGGAGGCAGGGCTGGGGATTTGGGGAAGGGGCGGAGTTGAGGTGGGGCCGGGGCGGGGGGGGGGCGGCCAAAATTGTTTTTGCCTTGGGCGGCAAAAATCCTAGAGCCGGCCCTGGTGCAACAGAGAGATCTAAGTTCCTTATGCACACATTTTCTGGATTTAATCAGAGCCATAAACATGACGCTATCTGGACTTGGTCCAATTCCTTACGAGAGTTAAACCTGTGGAAAGTTCCCATAGGGACCTTTGACACATTATACTGTTTGTCACAATTACTGTTCTGATGTTGGTCCATGTTATTGGGTCTTGTCTCTGCAAGCCAGCTGTGGAGTTAAGCATTTTGCTCCCTTGTTCCTATTTTACTTTTTACAATAAAATGTACAACCCTTTCATCTTTCCAAGTTATAACTATGTTAAAAATGACATCCTTGAGAAACTATACATGTAGGAATAATATGCCATGTTAATTATATATGTATATAAATATTTGTTAAATAACTATTAACTACACTATGTAATGATGATTTACTCTTTGATTTTTAATTAAGTTATGTCCTTCAAGCTAAATCACCATGCTATAACTAAACAAAATGATGGATGAAGGGTTTTTTTGGGGAGGGGAGCAGAGGAGAGTTGCCCCCCCCACCGTCAAACTGCAAGCCTTGGACAGGCGTGGAATTTGTCCCCCCACGTGCGGCCCCATTGGCCTGATTGGATCTGCCCTACCAAATGTAGAACTCAAACTATGCAAAAAATACTAAAATGTAGCACTCTGTTACATTTATTTTCAAAGAGAATATAGGGCTAAAGCTAGATTTTAATTTATACTTTATATTGGAAATTGGAGCAACAACAGCTGTCAGACAACAGAAATAATGTATTCGGTAAATTTTTCCTGTTTACACGTGCAGAGAGATTAAAAAAGTAATATAGTTTTATCTGTCCAGGTACCTCATTTAGATTATATTGAAGGCTAACATGAACACCATCACTGAAGTAAGGGGAAAGTCCCATATTTAATTTAGACACGGGGCACAATTTATTTTTGTCAGTTTGTTTTTACCTGATAAGGTTTAAAAAAGAAACAGTTCAGAATGCAACCTAGTATTCATACACTCTATATACTAGACTGTGCACCAGTCTTAAATATTTTGTTAGTGTGGCATCCTATTTTTTTTTTTTGAAAGCTACAATAATTGCTATAAAAAGATCAAGGTTTGCAAGCAGTTGTCACACAGCAGTAACTGAGATGTTCCACTCATTTCTTATTTGAAGTACAAGATTAAAACTCTGCTTACTGTTGGGATATGATGGCTTTTCCAATGGTGACCACTATTAGAAATGGCTTTAATTAGAAGAGAAATTGAGAAATGTCATAATTATCCTTACATCCCCAGAAAAAGGGAAAAGGGGGCACCCCTGATTATGCATGAAATGTTTGATTAATATGTATTGTAATCTATTTCCCAAGAGGTTTACAGAACTGTGCAAAGTATATAAATGCCAGTATGTGTCTGTCTCTGGATATGTTTATCATTGTATTTGTAGTATACATAGACAGATTAATAGATACATACATAGAATCGTACCTTCTTATTGCTTTAAGCTATTACATGTTCAAACAGATGTTGTAGAAAAGATTAGTCTCTTTTTGCATGTGCTAGTGTGCAAACCTTTTAAAGGCATCTATGAATTATTGCTTTGGTTCAGCATGAGTGCAGTGAGAAGAAATGTACCTCATCTGTAATACACTGTGTAGACTAATATCAGCTCCTTTTTTCTTATATTGCAGAGAGATATTGATCTGGTAAAATGGTACCATATTGGAGCTGTCTGTTGTGGTATTCATCATGCTGTCACATCCCTAGTGCCTTGGAGTTATTGAAAAGTGGAATTGAGGGAGTTCTATCATTGTGTGTTGCAATCCATTCATAAGAAAGTTCACTAAAACATTTGAGATAGTATTCTTATTTATTTATTTTTAGCTAGGAGAAATTCACTTTTTTCTTGACAACAAAACCTTCTTATTCGATGCATAGAGCTGTTAACAGAGTTGGTTTAACTGTTCTTGGGGCTTGTTTCTCTTATATAATGTTCTTTAGTCAGTGCTTACACCTGCTGCCTTCACTGATGCGGATGCATTTGGGTTCTCTCCTTTGGGAGTAATATATCTGAGAGCTGTGGCTTCATTGCCCTTATGCTTTTATCTGATAGCTGTGAGAAGGTAAACGATGAACTTTTATATGTAGAAAGCTTTTAGTTTCTTCCCACACTAAAGTATCAGTTAATGTTAAAAGAGCTTTCAAAAATATATGAAGATACTGTCAATCTGCACTGAGTAGATTAAACAGTTTGAATGAATTATTTTTGTTTTGGAGTCTGCCTGGTAACCTGATGATGTATTTAGAAGGATGTCGTGTTTTCTATGAGGCCAGGATGAAAGAAGGATTTATTTTATTTTATTTTTATTTTTATAAGTGTTATCGACTAGCACTGCTGAAATAAAGGTCTGTTCTGCTTTCAGAGATCTATTCTTAACTGTAAAAATTCACTGCAGCTTGGAATTTAGGATATGAAAGAGCAGCTCAAGATTAATTATTTTAAAAAGCCTTTTTTTCCATTTTCCAAGTGCGGCCCCCCTGCCTTCCCTCCCCCCCCCCCCCCCCAAAAAAACCTCAACAAAACAAAAGAGATTTGTAAGGTTGGGGTGTAATCATGGAAAATGCTGAACACATCCTGCGAGGTGCTGAGTGCTCTCAACTCCTATAGATTTCAGTGGGAGTTGGGGATGTTCAGCACATCACAGAATTGGGTCCAAAGTGCTTTGTGTCAGAAATCTTGTATTCTTATGTCTTTTGGTAAAGCACCACTGAAAACATTTTGCTTTCTTTTGAGTCCAACATTTTTTAAATAAAGATTTGAAAGACATTTATCAATATCCCATTTCCTTGGTCTAAAAAATATGTTGGCGATACTGGGATTTAAAGTCATCGTCAGACGTGCATATTCATCACAATTTTAAATGAGGATTTGAAATATACTTTAGTACTGAGATAGATCTGAATATATATTCTGGATCTATAGTACAAACATGCACTATTGTTAATACACATTCACAGCATGCACTACTGTTGCTCAGAAGGAGCCTTCAGTGCCACTATGATGTATGACATGAATGAATATTAAGATTTATCCATGTTTTGTGTATTGTTTTTAAAATGTCCATTAACATGTCAGTGGTTTAGGAAAAGGCGCAGAATGACTAGCATGACAGCATTTATTATTTCTTTGTCACTGTCTTAAAAACAGATTTTTTCATTCCCCATAAAACATATGAAGAACCTGAAGTAAATACACACAAGAAAAAGTACTGATATTCAGGGCTGAAAGTAGACCCTCAGCTCAAACCAGTTGTGCCTTTGTGCTCCAATGGAGTGCAGCTATTGAACCAGATTCTCAGGTATGGTCTAGGGGCTCTGTGCCATGCCACTAGCAGAATCTGATAGTAGAGATGACATACCTGGCCCCCGTAGGATCACCCCAGCGGGGCTCCTATGTATCCCCTGCTGATGATTACAGGGGTGTGTCTGGGGCTTCTTTATAGTCTGTCCTCATCACTTCCCTTCTTGACCGCTGAATGTTGTGCTGTCCTGTAGTGACCGAGGCTTCCCCAATACGCACATCTTCTGCCTTCAGTTCATATGAAAGATTGCCAGCAGAGCAGGGCCGGTGCTACCATTAAGGCAAACTAGGCAGTTGCCTAGGGCGCCAAGATTTGGGGGC
>NW_020664372.1:1970671-1990713 GCF_002925995.2 Terrapene triunguis | reverse complement strand
AACTGCCCCTCCCTATGTATCTATCCATATATCTTATTTTGTTGGTCTAATTCCTCCCTGTTTTTCAGGAACTGTCTCCATGCTTTTTGCAAAATACTCCCATGGAAGTTGGAACATCCTTTCTGAGCTGGTCTGCAAAGCCCAGCAACTTTCTTTGTTTCAATCCCTTATCAAGAATGCTGCTTCCATAGTGTGCACAAGTAACTGAATTATCTCTTTATTTCAACTGTTTACCTCCAGGCACCTCTCTATAGAAGGGTGGTTGTTGAATGCTGGGAATGAGGGTGCAAAAGGACAGTGGAGTGAAAGTGAGGAATTGATGTGGGAGACAAAAGAAAGGGATGAAATGTGGAAGGAAGGTAGGCTGAAGAGAATTCAGCGTTTAACTTAAAGGAAACATAAACAAAAAAACTCCCCCCCCCCCGACAACAAATAATATATGGCGAATAAGACCTTTGCCCCTCATCACCTCACTCGCTTTGTGAATGTTGCATCCCTTTCTCCCCATTCCTTCTCCATTTGTGCTTGTCTTATTATATGTATGCTGTCCTGGACTGCACCTTCATCTGTGTTTAGAAAGCATCTAGCTCTAGCACATTGTGGATGTTACCATAATGGGGGAAATAACATAGGGCAAGATTCTGATGCCATATAAGTCAATAGGAGTTTTATCACTGTTTTCAGTAGGAGAAGGATTGGGTTCATATTTTATGGTTTGTGCAAATATGCCTGCATATTGAAGGCATTGATTTATTTCTTGACCATGGTCCAAGTAAACTTGGATATACTGGAAAAAATGATACATAAAACTGCTTTTTAAATTATACTAATGTATTTGGAGACCTCTGTGCCACATAATACATTTCTATTGTTACGCAATCAGCCTGTCTTTTTTTTCTTTCATTCAGAGTCAGAATATTTATATAAATATTTTTATTCCCCAACTAATATTTTTCCAAGGAACCTTTTCTCTGCTGTACAGTTTTTGAAAAAAATATTTCTTATGCAATCTTGAGTAATATAGGTTCATATCTCTTCATCTAATCCACACCTGCTAAGTTTACTATCTTATCCAGTGAAAAATGTCTATGGTGCAATAATGAAATCATTTCCCTGTCCTATAGAGTATTTAGATCAACAAGACCTTCATTTATTAGAAAGGGCAGAGTAGTAATGCTTTTGGCAAAACCATTAGTGTGGTATTGGTATTCACTAGAAAGGACAGAAATAGAACATCACTGTCCTCCATAAACAATTCCAATTTGATCTGTGAACATGATAAAATCTTGGCTTCTCAATGCATTTAGGTGCTGTCATAGCTGTTGTTGCCAAATAAGAATGCAGTGTGATGTTATTATAGTAAACAGCACTTAAGCACAGCTGGCAGAATTGATCAGGGCCACATTAGAGTGAACTTCAGCAGATGACTGACGCAGCAGAAACAATAACTGAATATGCAAACAGTTCTTGCAATGAATGCTCTGGGGATCAGGCACCATTATTTTTGACTTTGAACAGGGAAGAGGAGCAGATTTGTAACCTCCTTCCAGACAAAAAGGTTCTGGGTATTCTGTAAACAGCTGACTGCCATTTACAATAGTAGCTAGTTATAAAGCAAAACTCTAGGCTCCCTTGACTATTTACGTTTAATTAATTATTAAAGAGAAAAACATAAACATCAGATAAGTTTGTTTAATGTTTCGCACAGGATTTTGTGACTAGAAAAGGCTTTTCTCAATTAATGTTAATCATCAAGGACTTCCTGTTTAAATTGCACAGAAATGTATGTTTGTCTCAGTGAGGGCTTTCCCCCTCCCCCTTTCAAATTATTGAGAGAGCTAATTATGTGACCACATATTGCTGTTCTTGTATTGTAATAATTTGGATTGCTAACAATAAACCGAGGATAAATACTGTATGAACCTCATTTATGCAGAATGTAAATCAAGACTTCTCTTGCTATCACTTGAGGTTGTTTGCATGCTACACATTACCAAAATATTTTAAATCTAAGTAAACAACTATGCTTCCACGTATTTTAGCATTGTACAGTGTTACCTATCCGTTAAATTGCTTAGCCCTCCCCACAAAAAAAAAAAAAAAAAAAAAGAGAGAGAAACAAAATTGTACAATTTCTACATTGGAAGTGTGCACAGTAATAAAACTTTAATTTTTCTAATCCTAGTGTAATTTTTTGCCATTTCTCTAAAAAAAAAAAAGCCTTATATTTAAAAATGAACATGAATAACAAAGGGAAATTGAGAATGTGACGGGGAATGAGAATACAATTCACACAGCCAATGTCTCTTGTCCAGTGAAATCTGTCCATGTGAGGCCCTCTGCACCACTTAAAGTCTCAAACTGCCTCTCTTTGGTGGGCAGAGGTAGTGCGGCTGTGCAGGTGGATTATGTAATAGCTGCATGCTGTGGAGGAAGCTGTTTAGGATGGCCCAGCTGGATCCCCACTTACAACCCCACTGGCATGAAATTTCCTCCCAGAGGGTATGGAGGGGCTGCAGTCCCCATTCCAATGTATTAATGAGATAAAAAGCTATGTCGTGGCCTTCAAGCTGCCCAAGGGATACAGATGAGATTGGTGGGTTATGTTGTTCCCTCACACCCCCTGGATCCACCATGGCATTCATGCCACAAACCCATGTTCCTCTGGCTCTGTGCAGGAGGAAGTAGTTTTATCCAAAATGTACATTTCTAATATATTTTTCTTGTAAATTATTTGTATTTTAGTTCTCTGTATTTTACAGAAAAGCAATAGTGAAACTGAAGGAACACTTCATAGCCTCTAATGGCATTTCTCACTTTGTAGGTGTGCAGCCCATAGGTCATGCAAAATTTGCCTCAGAATAAGTGTTCACAATTTTATGATCATTCTACTGCTACTTCCCGCCAAAACTGCAATTCTTTCCCCCTCGCCTATTGCAGAAAAAGCAGTTTTATACAAATACAATATTCTTAGTAATCATGAGGAAGCATTTGCAGTTAACTCATAATCCTTGTCTCATTCTATAACAGTTTGTTGCATAAAAAGTGATGGTCTTTATGCAGCTACTCTTGTGACAAATTATGAACTTCACAGATTCTAGAGTACTTTATATATAACTATAACAATTCAAACCTTCTGTTACAGACATAAATATACAATGCTTTCTAGAACTCTCAAACCATATATGGCAATTGGGTGGGAACTACTTTGACTCTGAATGAGGAAACCTTGAGGAGCAGCATAAATGAGAAATTGGAATTATGTGACATTTACTGAGTGCGCAGTTCCTTCACAGAAATGAAGCATCCTGTTTGACTGTTTACCTGTGTGTCAGTGCTTCTGTGGGCAATGGCAGCAGAGGCAATCTTGGGACTGACAGAGCCAGTACCCTAGGAATTTGCTGTCACCAAGAATGTGTTTAAGTTTCACAAAACTCACCTGGTGTATCAACACACTCGGTTAAGATGTCACCTTATTGCATGCTTGAGATGAATTGAGCTTCACTATACCAAAATGTTGCAAGAATTCAGTGAATTGTGCTATTTGCACATTTTGAAGGACCCTCCCCCCAAAATTATTATATTGTAATATCCACGCTCTCTTAAGCCAATGGTGGGAACAAGCTCCCTAGAGACGAGATCCTCACAGGAAACATTACCATACATTCTCCATTTAAGGGTCTTCACCTATTCCCTCTGAGAATGACCTGTAGAGAGTTTTTAATATATCATTGGCCCTATCTAGGGCCAAATGGCCTAAGCAACAGCTCCTGTTTCCAAGGGAGAGGTAGTCTCTACGTAGCAGCTGCACCATGCAGACAACTACTGTTGTCCTGGGAAACACAGACCAGTATGTAGTAACAGGATCAGAGGGATACAGTTTATGTGTGAGAAACCAGATGTTCTATGTGGACTGGAATGGTTGCATTATTCCTCAGCTAATTTAGTCGGTCAAATGGAGAAGTTATAATGGGTCCACAGCCCTAACTGGGCGTTGCCTAGTGGGCTCCTTAATTTTGAAGCCCAGTTAGGGAGATAAATATAGCATTGATGTGGCTCAACAATTGCCCTCTGCCCTGTCTTAAAAGCAAACAAGCAATGACCCAAAAAATGATGATCTGAAGGGGGAGTCCTTTAGAAAATGGCATATTAGATTAGGGAGTGTGCTTTCCTACTTCTCAACCTAGTAGTATTAAAGTGACCTTTTATACCAGACCCCATCTGTCTCTCATGAGGACTCATAGTTCTGTGAAATCTGAACCACTGTGGACGGTGGAAAACATTTACTTGAGCTCTCCTTAACTGGGCCTTCCAGAAATCCCTGCAATCAAAGTTGCAAAAGAGGCTTTCTTTTCATACCCTGACAGTAGTCCCAGGCAGGGCTGGCTCTAGGATTTTTGCCGCCCCAAGCAAAAAAAATTTTGGCCGCCCCCCCTTTTTTTTCATGCTCCCCGGCCCCGCCCCAACTCCACCCCTTCCGAACCCCTTCTCCAAATCCCCAGCCCCGCCTTCTCCCCCGAGCGTACCACATTCTCCCCCCCCCCATTGCTTCCTGCGGGCCCCCAGTGACCTCCGGCCCTAGCTCACCTCTGCTCCGCCTGCTCCTCCTCTCAGGCGGGGGAGGGGGGAGAAGCGGAGCAGCAGCGCGTTCAGGGGAGCAGGTGGAGTGGAGGTGAGCTAGGGTGGGGGGCGCAGGAAGTAACCGGGGGTTAGAGGAACCGCTCCCCGCTCCAGCTCACCTCCGCTCCACCAACGCCGCCTCCCCCGAGCGCCCCCCCCGCTCGGCTTCTCCACCCTCCCTCCCTCCCAGCCTTGCGACACGAAACAGCTGTTTCACGCGTGGCAAGCCTGGGACGGAGGGGGGAGAAGCGGAGCGGCAGGAGCGCGCTCAGGGGAGCAGGCGGCGGCAGAGCGGAGGCGAGCTGGGGCGGCGGAGCCACTTTTTCCCCATGCCCCGGAGTCGGCACCTATGATGGCCGGTGCCAGAATGCCACCCCTAGAAATGTGCCACCCCAAGCACCTGCTTGTTTTGCTGGTGCCTGGAGCCGGCCCTGGTCCCAGGAATAAAAAAGTCCCATTATAGTTTTGTAGTAAAGAGTTGTGTAGTTGCTTGGGAAAGGAGTGCTGATGAAAATGAGCCTTGCATCTCCAGAGGGAACAGAAATATGCAGAATATAACTTTTTTTTTTTTTTTTTTACATATTAGATTTATGCAAGATCACTTATTGACTCATTTATTAACTGACTCCTTTGGTATAGGGTTCAGCCACACAGAAACACACATAGTAACACTTATACAAATATGATATGCAGTCTATATGAAACATATGTCCTTTTCATGTGGAAGCAGATCTTCAATTGCAAAATTCTGCTCAGCTAACCTGTTGTCGCATTCATGGGAGTTTCTGCAGCTGAAGGGAAAGGGCTAGGTTGACACAGAAACAGTATCTGTATTCTGCCAGAGCTTTCATGGGCAGGAGTGATGCATAAATTAGGCCCTTTATTATTAGCTGAAATAACTTTGACTCAGAGTAATAATGTTAGAGTGAGGCCTTTTCTTGCTGAAGGAATGGGTGTAAATATCTCCCTTTGTGCTCCAGAATGGCTGCCAATACCTTGTATGACACAGATGCCAAACTCTGCGATGATTTTTTCCCTAGCCATAGTATCTGGGCATCAGTTTTTAAGTCCCAGCTGGCACTTATTTAGCTTTTCCTGTCTTTGATACCCATTGTATACGTGTCAAAAGACACGAGCGGTCTGAACACCTGAAATCTTAGGTTCCTATGGACCAAAAATTGGGTAATGGTTGTGTGATGGGTTGCAGAGAGTCTTGAAGACAAATTTTTCCCGCTTGCACCTTAGAATTTCAGTTATTCCTTTCACACTCCAGACACCTTCTACCCTGGGTCCAATCTTCTCTTCCCCAGATCAGTCAAAAGTGTTTTCAAAAGTCATTTTGGGTGGGGATTCCATGAAAAACCAACCCTGATTAACTCACTCCCCCAGCCTTAAATAGGATTTACATATGGTGGGAATCCTTTTTTCCCCAGTTTGATTCCCACTCCCTACTAGTGTAAAAATACTAGCAGTGCAAGATGGGGTCCAGTACCAGGTGACATGATCACAGGATCTTGCAGTATCAAAGCAGCATCTCAGGAAGCTTCTCAGGAAGATGGGAAGTTAGCATCTTCAAAGTCCTATTGTTTTCCCTAATTACCCAACCAGACTGATTGCATTCTATCTGGTAGGCATTCCCCAGATGTAAACACAGTTGTATTTGTTACATAGTCAATATTCCTAACTTCAGATACAGAAATGATACATGCATACAAATAGGATAATCATATTCAGTAAATCATAACCTTTCCAATGATATCTCGCATGGCCCATCTTGCATAAAACACATCCTATTTATGTCATATTCATATCATAACAATATATCTATGAAGAATATGGGATGTAGTGTCAAAGGTTGCATGTGTCCATTCCTGAAAAAAATGGGAGATGCCATTTTGCATAGGAAGTAGCATAAATGTCTCAATCAGCAGCACTGAACAGATCTGGAATTATGCTGGTCTGTAGAGCTGGGGCAAGGTCAGTTTGTTGCTGTCATGAACACTATCCCTCCAGATATAATTTCTATTTTGACAAACCTGGAGGTATAAATCAAGAGGATATTATATCTCCAATACTATGATGTGTGAGCTATAATAGAAATGGGGATTGCTCATATGAAGTTTTCCCCCCCCCCTCCCCGGTTCAAATACCTGCATTGGCTGAATCCTTTGTGCCTTCCATTGACATTTGTATTTTATGTATACAAAAATGAAACTTTTCTATCTCGGCAAACGTAGTTGGACCAGAACATTGATTTAGTGTTAATGTAAAGCCAGAGAAAGATGCATTTTCCTGGTTTAACGTGAACATTTTATTTTATTTCTCATTAAAAGGGACCAGCGCTCATGTTGCAAGTTCACCACTGGTATCGTTTGCTTTTTTTTGGCAGGTCCAGTAATGACAGCTGACAGTTGGAAGCTTAACTGGGTAAAAGTACTAATCTCTTCAGTAGTTGAAGTTCCCATAAATATTAAGTTAGTCAATTTTATCTGCCTTCCCTTCATTATTGGATCTATGATCAAATTAAATTCATACAATCTATGTCCATTATGCTATTTTGTGGTCTAATTTTGATTGCCAGTATAGATCCAGTCCACATAGACAAGGATTTACAAAAGCCTAAGTGAAAGTGCTTACTATTTTACTCCTTGGAATTTATTAAATTGTTTAGATAAGACAAAAATGTTTATCAATTGCAGACTAAAACTAAAAAATGTCTTAAAGTGTAAATAAATTTGTATAACAGTCCCATCCTGCTCTTATGGAAGTCAGTGGGAGTTTTGCCATTAACTTCAATGGAAGCAGGATGGAATTGAATGTATATACTCTGAGGACCAATGTAAACAGCTGTGTCCCTGATCCTGCAGGAGGTCTATGCAGTGGACCATATGTGCAGGGGGAGTTACTTGCAGGATCCAGGCCTAAGATTCTAACTCTTCAAAAGTGACGCATATATGCACAATAATGGCTTTCCATTGAAAAATCTAACACCTTTTTTGCAGCTCATTTTTATAAAAATCTATTCAGTCCCTAAATATAACAAAAGGTATGCTGGGTCTCATTCTCCTTTCCCTTGCACGAGTGAAGATCAGGAGTAACTTCACTAAAGCACCATTTTTTATAGCACCAACAGTGTGCTAGGTGGCAAGTCTTGATAGATCACAGATGTTTCAAATGTGAGTAGCTTTGCATGTCTGCCTGTTACAAGGGCAGTGGAGTTTGTATCATATTCTGCTTTGATTTTTGTGGATTTGTTTTTCTTAATCTTAACATTTGCAGGATTTCCATACATGCACATATATGGAATATGTATTTATAACATGACACAAACCATGGATGTCATAATAGATCACAGTGATGCTAGGGCTACATAGCATGCCATTTAATAACTACAGAAATATGCATTGACACAACAGAAAATTGACAGCTGGGTCCATTATGTTATCTCCCATCAGTCTTATAAATAGTTACATGTTATGGATAATTTTTTTAAAAATGGCATCTGAATTTTCACAGGTACAATTTTGAGGCTAGTTGAGATGACAGTTAAAACCAGACACATCATATCTACTATTACAGTACAGTAGAACCTCAGAGTTACGAACACCTTGAGAATAGAAGTTGTTCATAACTGAAATTTTTGTAACTCTGAACAAAACGTTATGGTTGTTATTTCGAAAGTTTACAGCTGAACATTGACTTAAGACAGCTCTGAAACTTTACTATGCAGAAGAAAAATGCTGCTTTTCCTTTATTTTTTAGTATCATAGAATCATAGAATATCAGGGTTGGAAGGGACCTCAGGAGGTCATCTAGTCCAACCCCCTGCTCAGAGCAGGACCAATCCCACACTAAATCCCCAAATGGTCCCCTCAAGGATTGAACTCACAACCCTGGGTTTAGCAGGCCAATGCTCAAACCACTGAGCTATCCCTCCCCCCATAGTAGTTTATGTTTAACATAGTACTGTACTCTATTTGCTTTCTTTTTTCTTTCGTCTCTGCTGCTGCCTGATTGTGTACTTCTGGTTCCAAATAAGGTGTGTGGTTGACTGGTCAGTTCATAACTATGGTGTTCGTAACTCTCAGATTCTACTGTACTACAATATAGTTTATAAAATGTATGTTATATTATAGTAATTAAGGGCTTGATTCTGCTTACTGCCCCTTTGAACAAAAAAGTACATAAGTAGTATCTGTACAGAACAAATCAACAGCATTTACACTATATTCGGCTCTTTGATTATTGCGGATCTATGGCCTTATGTTCACTTGTTTTGTTTTTACACCTATGAAGCTATAGTGATTTAGCTGTCCCTGTGCAAATTTCTAGGTAGCTTGGACTCATGATAAACACACCAGTGCATTTAAACCTGGTGTAGACAAAGTCTGGAGCTCTTTAGTAGAGTTACCAAATCTGCACACTTTGCAGAGGTGGGCAGAGTATAACCCATGCATACGTTTTGGTGTAGGTCAGCAAAACATGTTTGACCACCTTCTGCCAACCGGTGTAATTGCTTCCTCTCTTTTGTTATCACATCATAGGACTGATCTGAAGATTTTGGGAAGAGTCAACAGGATGCTTGGTCTTTGGGGTACAGCCCAAACTTAACTGATTAACTCTTGCCAACTCTTGCTACTTTATCATGAGTCTTCACAATATTTAACTCCCAGTTTCTGATACCTGACTGTGTTGTAGAATCTCAGCATTCAATTAAAAAACAAAAATATGCTTCTTGCCCCCATGCTTGCAGAAGAAAGCTTGAAAATGTGAATAGCATGCACCTAGAAGGCTCAGAAGGCAAACAAAAATAACCCTCATTTTTAAAAACAAGCTTCTGATTTCTTGGGGCCCGATTCATGATTTCTGAACATTTGGCATTGGCAATACTGTTGATTCATTTCACCTAAAACTGTATGTGTGTATGTAACATGGTTGCAAAAAAAAAAAAGCGAACATCATTCTGGGATGTATTAGCAGGAGTGTTGTAAGCAAGACATGAGAAGTATTTCTTCTGCTCTACTCTGTGCTGATTAGGCCTCAACTGGAGTCATGTGTCCAATTCTGGGCGCCACATTTCAGGAAAGATGTGGACAAATTGGAGAAAGTCCAGAGAAGAGCAACAAAAATGATTAAAGTTCTAGAAAACATTACCTGTGAGGGAAGACTGAAAAAAATGGGTTTATTTAGTCTGGAAAAGAGAAGACTGAGAGGGGACATAACCATTTTCAAGTACATAAAAGGTTACTACAAGGAGGAGGGAGAAGAACTGTTCTTGTTAACCTCTGAGGATAGGACAAGAAGCAATCAGCTTAAATTACAGCAAGGGAGGTTTAGGTTGGACTTTAGGAAAAACGTCCTAACTGTCAGGGTGGTTAAGCACTGGAATAAATTGCCTGGGGAGGTTATGGAATCTCCATCATTGGAGATTTTTAAAAGTAGCTTAGACAAACACCTGTCAAGAATGGTCTAGATAATATTCAGTCCTGCCATGAGTGCAGGGGACTGGACTAGATGACCTCCCTAGGTCCCTTCCAGTCCTATGATTCTGTGTGTGAATCTGCAGGCCCTACTAGCTTCCTGCTGCACCTATGGAGCCCCGCTGCCTGTTTCTCTTAAAGCTAGTGATAGGTTTATATCGGTTTATATCAGCCTTGCCAATGTAAGCCATTTTTATATAGAGAATAGCTAACAGTTTACTTAATTTAGGAGGTAAAATAGCTGATATTTTCATTTACATCTCTAGTTTCCCCAAATCAGGGAGACTTGTGGCTTCAGGCTTCAGAAGACCCAAAAGACAGCTTTGGGCCCAGCCCAGTAGGGAATGCAAAATTAATAGCTATAGGCAAAACCACAAATATATGTACTTAAATCCAATGGGATTTCAGTATATGCTTAAGTGATTTGCTGAAAGGCCTAATTAAAGAAAGCTTTCAAAGTTCCTGCTATTTAACTGCAGATTCCATAATTGCTTAAATTTTGACTTTGCAACTCTGGAAGTACACAGCAAAATCTGTACAAATCAGTATTTAATCTTCTTTATCTCCTTTTCCCTTAAAACAACACACAAGGGAAATAAAATACAAAGACTATGGTAATGTGATGGTGAAATGCAACAGTTAGGGTTTCATAATAATATTAATAATGAGGGTTATTTTTGTTTGCCTTCTGAGCCTTCTATATATATTAACAGCATTTTCTACCTGTAAAACCTATACCAAGTAAACAAAAATTGCAGTTATCCAAGGGCTGGGACTTCCTATGTTCATTCTTCGACCACTGCCAAAAAAAGTATTGGTAGATCCCTTGAACCAGTAGCAGTTTTTAAAGTCTGATATCCTGGAGCTCTTCAGGGCGAGTTGGAATACACAGCTCTCCAGCAGGACAGCAGTCACACAGTGACACGTCTGCCATTCAGCTTTTTTCCCCACTTGAATTTTTTGATATTAGCAGTTCATGCCTCAAGGACTGCAGAGGGAGAACCTACTGAATGTAAAACCCATGAATCTCTAATGCTAGAATTTAAGCACACACACACACAAAAAGTTATTAGAATGACATGATTTGAATAACTGGTGTTTTGTAATCTGCCAGCACTAGAAACAATTCACTTAGAATTAATTATTAGGAAAAAAATCCAATGCCCAATACATTTCTATAATCCTGTTCCTAATGGTTATACTCTCAAAATACACCTCAACTTTGATATAACGCTGTCCTCGGGAGCCAAAAAATCTTGCCACGTTATAGGTGAAACCGCGTTATATTGAACTTGCTTTGATCCACCGGAGTGCGCAGCCCGCCCCCCCCCGGAGCACTGCTTTACCGCGTTATATCTGAATTCATGTTATATCGGGTCGCGTTATATCGAGGTAGCGGTGTACGTACATTTTAAGCTTCTCTTCATTTTGTGTAAACAATTTTCATTTTTCTTTCATGCATGGTGTTTTGAAACAATTGGATGTTTTGAATTATGTAGGTAGAATAAAAATGCAGGTAACATGTATTAGTAATTTATATTAGTCACCTGTGTTAAATTGTACATATATGGAGAATATTAAAATGAAGAATAATATTGACATTGTACCTGTCTCCATATGCTGTAGTGGTGTGACTAGGCCTTGGAACAAAAATTTTGCATCAGGACTCTCCCTTTCTGGAGGTGCCCCTATCCACACAAAGCTGTCATTTCTTGCCCAGCCCCTTGACTCTTCCTTTGACACCAAACCCTTCAGATGCTGCTGTGGTAAACGTGACATGAATCCCTACTAGTATATATAAATAAGTCAATAGACCCACACATATGACTGTAGGTTATTGGTAGCTGTTTCTGCCTCCTCATTATCTCCCTTCTTCTCACACCCTCTTCAGTGGTTTCTGTAATCATCATTGTCACTGTTACCATGTCCCTCACAACTCATTATCCAACTATATTCTGGAAACTCCACATTATATTCCCTCTTCATCTTTCAGCAGCTAGGTTTGGTGGTGACTCTTTATGATTCAAGGTTCTTCCTCATCTTTGCTCTTCCCACCACCATTGGCATCAGATTCCTCCATGGGAGCAGGCAGAGAGGCGACTGATTACTGGCTTGCCAGAAAACACTGTCTACTTCCTTGGCTCAGGGGAGACTGCAATTTCCTTGTGTGTCTGAACTCTGAACTCATCTCTAAAACATATTTAAAACCATCGCCAGCCCTTACTGTTGTAGGGATGGTCTTAGAACCATTTCTTGCCTCCTACATGTCTAGTGTGCACTCTGCCCCCTGCAGCTTCTCTCTGACTCCATATGTACAGGACAAACAGAGTGAAGGCTGAGAGTCAACTCTTAGAGCCTCCCTTTGCTTCCCCCACCCCCAATGCTAGTGGAAGCTCCCAAAGTGCCTATCTCATGGGTCCCCATCCACTATGGGGCCATAAAGGTGAGAATCACATCAGTGGTTGTACAATATAGAGAACTATTAGCCATTTATTATTATTTATTATTTGTTTATGCTACTGTAGTGACGTCATGGATCAGGACCCCATTGTGCTAGGTGGTATACAGACCTTTAGTATATAATTACCCAGTTTTCTCACATCCACGTGATGTCCCTGAGTGTTGGATTTTGCTTTAAAATCTGTGATTTAGCTGATATGTGAAACTTCCTGAGATGACTTGAACAAAGTCCCAGTTTTCAGTGGATTTCCAAGCATTGCTAATTGAAAGTGATGCTAACCAGTACTTTTGCATCTCCTCCAGTTTTACTTACCTTTCAAGCAATATATTCTTTTTGGAAATTTCTTCTGTATATTTTGCTGCTGAATAAATATCTTTTTCCACACTGGATAGATTATCCTGGCAAGTTGGATCTTCAGATCTGACAGCACTGGAAAAAGGAATTTTTAAAAGTTTAGGTAATTTAGAAAATGTCACTGACATTTTGTCTCATTTTCTGTGAAATATGTTCAGTTTACTTTTATCAACATAAGTATGGGGGAAGCGGTGTGGGCCGAGGAATGTGCTGGCCGCGGCTTCCCGCAGCACCCATTGGCCTGGAGCAGCGAACCGCGGCCGATGGGAGCCGTGATCGCCCGAACCTGCCGACGCGGCAGGTAAACAAACTGGCCCGGCCTGCCAGGGTGCTTACCCTGGCGAGCCGCATGCCAGAGGTTGCCGACCTCTGAAATAGACACACACCCCTTTATAGGAGAGGTCAACAGTCAAATGTATTACACATGTTGTAGCTCATTATATGAGAGTTGTTGGATGGGAAGGAAAGGTTGTCAAAAATACCAGCTCAAACATCTAATTTTCCAAATCAAGAAAGTATCATTGGGTCTTTAATGTCTCGAAGACAGACAGGACCAGTCTTTTTTGTTTGTTTTAGAAGCTTGCATGGTGTGGAATTTATCTATTGTAGAAGGCTTAAGAGTTAAGTTTACTCTGGTGGGATTTCAGTTAGCGAGTCAAAGGACTTTATTACAAACCATGATATGTTGATTAAAAGCCTTTCCTTTATAGATTAAAATACATAGCAACAATTTTTACCGCTTTGTTTATACAAGAACGGTGCTAGAAAAATCATAGTTTGGGGAGTGTGCCTGGAGGATTTTTCCTGTCTTTACAATTGCATTGTGGATCACCAAAAATGGAATAATGTACACACTAGAAAGATTCTTTCATCCTACCAGAAGTCCAGATTACCAACTCCTCTTTCCCACTGTTTCATGGGTCTCCTTTTTTTCTGGGTCAAAAATAGGCCATATTTAGGCAAATGCAAATTTTTGTTCACTACAGTCTTGAATAAAAACAGTCTTAAGACAATATGAGAAGCATATTTTACAGCTAACATGGGATGGGCTAATTTATCCTTGGGCATCTCTGAGTTGTCTCATTATCAATATTCTGAATATGCCTCTGCCCTGTGTGGTTTAAAAATGATGATGACTCTGAAATTTGCAATCACCTTTCCTCTGCTAGACCACTGGAAAATCGTTTGGTTTCTGGCTAATTTCTTTTGCAAAATTTTGGCAAAATGATATCCAAATCTTCAAGACTCCCCTCTAACCTCTAATCTCTTGTGCTGTATATTTACTGTGTGTGTGCAGATCAAGAGAATATCTCACATCTTATGCAAATTATTATAGCTTGTCCTTGAACAATAAACATGGAGAACATATGAATTTCACATAACGCAGGCCATGGATCCCATTTGGTAACTAGAACCCCCCCCCCCCCCCCAAAAAAGAAGAAGACAACATATTGCAAGGATTGCTTACAGAGATCTGCAAAAAAGTCAAAGAGCACACTCTAATTTCTCCTTTCTGAAAATACAGAGATGCACCAGTCTTTGAGGTTAAAGTTGTGTATTTTCCTGACTTTTAAGAGGTTAGGGAAGATTTGGGGCCAAACTAAAAGGTAATGGTAAGTTAGACTTCCTTATAATCAGATTCCCTAATGTTCCAGTTGTTCCTTTAGAGCTATTTACACTCACTCTCCTGGTGTCTAAGGGCACGTCTGCAAAGCAAATGAAAGTGACTATAGCTTGAGTTGTCATATTTATACTTGTTCTGCTCTAGCTTTACCAAGACTAGGTGTTCCAGTAAAAACCCAGCAGGGACCCTGTGGGTTCATATTCAGGTTACGAGCCTCTGCTGAAGGCCATGCCATCAGGTATTCAAGACTACTCCTGGGGGCATTCTGTGCCAAAAAAAAAAAAAAATTATGCACACAATATTTTAAAATTCTGCAAAATTCTGCAAATTTTATTTGTCAAAATAACACTAGATAATCACATCAGTTTCAATTATTTTGGTAATTTATTTCAAAATACCTGTCAGCAAGTATGTCTGTAACAATAGAGACACACACACAAAAATTCCCCCCGGAGTAGAGAGTTAAAGAAACTCCTATAACAACCCAGTTCCTCTTTCTCTGCCCACTTCCCCCCTTCTTCCTCCCCCAAGCCCAGCTGGGGGCAGACAACCACAACCTGCCAGAGTGCCAATAAACCCAACCTCCCCCAAGCCCAGTCGAGGGGCCCCCTCGCCCCAGATACCCTCACCCCCCCTGAGCCCAACTGTGGCCCCCTCTTGCCCAGAGACCCACAACCCTCCCCCAGTGCCCAGACACCTGCCCCCACTCCTCCCCAGAGCCCAACCGTGACCCCCCCCAGCTCAGACACCCGCCTCCCTCCCCCCCAGAGCCCAGGGATCCAGAGGGCGAAACAGCCTGATGCAAGGTCCTAGGCTTGCATGAAGTTTCCTGCATGCCACCGTCTCCTTCCCTCAGGTGTACTGGGAAATGCAGCTGCCAGGAACCCCCTAGCTCTCTCCTCCTCCCACTGGCAGTGTCTTCTATGTGCGAGCTGGGCTCTGCTGGGTCCAGTGGCCCTTAGTGGTGGCCAGCAGCACTGCACCCCATTTCTGTGAGGGAAAGGAAATTCTGCACGCACAACATTAATTTCTGCAAAATTCTGCATTGTGCAGTGGCGCAGAATTCCCCCAGGAGTAGTCTTCACTACAGTCATTACTCGCCCTAGCTTAGATTAAAACTATCATGGGTATGCCTGCCAATGCTGCAATTGCATCTTCACTTGCTGTGTAGACATACCTTAGTAGGTATAGTTTTCATGCAGAGGGGAAGAAAATGGTGTAGAAAGATGTATGTAAAAGTAGCCCCTACCTTATATTAATTTACAGTTTTACATCTTCCAGTGCCTTTATATGTCCATTGCCCCAGCTTAGATATCAGGGGGAAATGTAAATTGCCACAGCTCCATTAAAATTAAAGAGCTATGACAATTTGTACCAGCCGAGGATCTGCCCCCAGGATGAGTATGAATAGCTTTAGGGGTGGGCAGAGTTAATATAAGGGAATCTAATTTACACATCATCTTTGGTCCTGCAAGCCTAAGGAAATATAAATATAAATAAGTACATCTAAGTAAATAAGGAGCTTTCTAAGTAAAACAAGGATTTCTCAGGATAGATCTGGTCTTGAGAAGGGTTTAATGTACCAGTGTGTTGACAAAATGTTCTTCATCTGGTAGGTAGTTCTCTTATGTTCGGACCTAAATACTTTTTTCTTGCTATGTACCTGGTTTTGCTTTCCAAACACAAAATTGACTCCCTAATCATTCAATTATCTGAAATTACAATCATCATCTGCTTAATTAGGAATAGTATTATCTGAAGCACAATTATGTTTCTGCAGAAATACTGGGGTTTCAACAGATAATTTAAAATGGTATTCCACAATGGATTACCCCAGACAATATACCAAAAGTGCCCCATGCCAGATATAGATGAAATTGCAGAGCTCCTTGGTTAGATTATCAATTAAGGCATATTTGCCCTACACTTTTATATGCAGTTCTGTGTTGGAGTAGTCAGCAACTACACCATTTTAGGTGGAGCTCTGGGTTGAAATTCTGTCACAGGGAGGCATAAATCATCTCTAAGGTCTCTGGCGCAAAGTGCGGAGTGCATCTGATGCTCCCACCTTTCCGGGGGAGTGCGGCATACAAACCCCTCCATGCCCACCCAATTCTCCTAGCTATTGCATGACAGGATGGGACAAAGATCCTGCCTGCTTCCTGTCCCCTGTGGATATTCTGCACCCCATCAGGCACATGGAGGATGCAGTCCACAGAGCTGAAGGATTGCAGTGTTTGGCCCTACCACTTCAGAGGGACACCTTGCTTCACTCGCCACCTTCCCTTGAGCACCCACAGAGAAGCAACGTACAGCCTAGCCTTAAGTGATTTAAGTTCCAAAGAAACAAGTAACAGTTATATGGCATGTGTGACTGGGGTTAGTCACTTCCAGTGCTAAACTATACTGTTGTTGCATGCTTTTGGGGTTATTTAGTCTGCAGAAGAGAAGAGTGAGGGGGGATTTGATAGCAGCCTTCAACTACCTGAAGGGGGTTTCCATAGAGGATGGAGCTAGGCTGTTCTCAGTGGTGGCAGATGACAGAACGAGAAGCAATGGTCTCAAGTGGTGGAGGTGGTGGAATCTCCATCCTTAGAGGTTTTTAAGGCCAGGCTTGACAAAGCCCTGGCTGGGATGATTTAGTTAGTGTTGGTCATGCTTTGAGTAGGGGATTGGACTTGATGACCTTCTGAGGTTTCTTCCAACCCTAATATTCTATGATTCTATGATGTTGACAAGTCCCGCTGAATGACTGCATATTAATGATGACTGTGTGTGTATATTTGGAGGTAGATCATGAAGCTGTACTGTTATTGAGGTGTTTTGGTGGTTTGATAAAACATACATTTCAGGAAAAACATAAACCATAATTTGAGAACATTATTCTTTAAACATATATATACATTGGAATTGAAATTCACTCTTCTAGCCATAAACGTTAGTGGTTATGAAAACTGACTGGCCTGACAGCATAAGTTTCCTGACAGGAGTGAGGGGACGTTTGTGGGAGTAGTGGGATGGATGTGGGTCTGTGAATCTCAAGGGAAAATGGGGATGGTGAGAGAGCAGAATCAAGCCTCACAATGAACACAAAAATTCAGGTCAGAGAATGAGGGCTCAGTACTTTTTTATTATTATTATTATTTCTCATTGTCTTTTTTGAGACATCTTCCAGGGATATTGCCTTCATGGATTTCACTTGTCCTATGAGACTGCACATTTTTGCGCTGCCTCCCTGTAGGCCGGGGAGTTCAAATTAACAAACATGCAACTGTTCTAGTCCAGCCACTTCATGACTATGTTCATTCATATGATTGGGACAATTTTGCAACACCTTGCTGTTTGTAATCCCTAATTCATAGATAGGGAATGCAGAGGTGTAAATAGTTTGTATGCTTGCAGTTTTTACATCATATTTGTAGCCTATGGGGATATAGTTTATGTTCTTTGGGATTTTTTTCTGTAACTTCTTACCTTCTCTTCTTCTTGTATTTTCTCAGGAGATAGACAGCCTCTACTCAGAGAATATTTAGCATGGTAATTTTTGACATTGACTTGTCTGATAGGATGAAGCCTTCATCAATGCACATTGAAGTACACTGTAAAGCCAAATAACAAAGAAAAGATTTTCTGTGTGTATGACACACACATTATAGCATTGTTACCTCCAGCACAAAACCCATCCAACCAATCAATCCCCTCCACTTTCTCCTGCCCCAGAACCCAGCTTGGCCTGGTTATGTGACTGTGGGGAGGGAGACAAAAAAAGATGTAAAATGGCCAGCAATTTAGAATAAAAATGAATTGATGTCTGTCATATTTTGGCAATTGGAATTATAACTGCTACTCTGGCTTATCATGCTTCATATGAATTATGGGCACCAATTTTCCCCCCAGAATCTGGTTATTAACGGCTCTGTTTTTTGGACAGCAGTAGACGAAGGTCATGTCATAGCCATTTTGCATATAGCTGTGCTGGCTGCTTACTGCTTGCTGTTTTTGCAGTAGGTTGAATGATGATGATGACATAACATACTTCCAGAATGAGTGCAAATCTCATCACCTTTCATAAATAAATATGCATGGTATTTGTATGTGCACAAGCTGTTGTCACAATCAAGTGATACTTAGCAACAGTAGTTTGATTTTCATTTTAAGGTATTTTGATGCTTTAATAAAGTATAAAAATTAGGAAAGAATACTATATTGAATAAGAAATAAATATATAAAATGAACCTAAATTCCTTGTTGAATTTAAATAATATATAATAGGAAAAAGTTATCATGTGGTAGATGTAAAGCAGTAGAGAGGCATGCTTTGTTATCATATTAATTGTGACATGAATTGATATTATTTGTTCAATTCAGACCTAAAGTATGGAGTTGTGGTAAATGCCGTAGAGGAGTGTAATTTGACATTGCACATAATTGTAAAGGATTGCAGCCAATTTTCTCTATTTTAAATGTATGATCTTGTGTTGTCAGTACAAATTCTGATATCCTAAACAAAAAACTTTATTAAAAAAGAATTAAGGTCAGAAGTGTGTTTCAAGACAGTCTTCCTAATAGCCAAAAATAATCGCATGTGGATTCTACACCTTTTTAAATACCCTATATTAGAATGTCTGGAAATAAACAGTTATGGGAATCATCCATTTCCTGACTGCCCTATGATCTATCTTCACCTGCTGCCACCCCTCCTGACTTACACTTACCATCCAATCTTATGTTTGCTCCCTTGTTTCATAATTAATATATAATGTTGAATTCATCTTATTATTAAAAGTTTAGTGAGGGATTGATGCCAGAACCTAATTTCCATCCTACCTGATTTTAAGCAGCTGGAATTTGGCAGATCCATCTCGCCAAGGTTTCCTATGCCATGGGAAATGCCTGGACTGTGTGGAGCCAGCATAACTAGCTCTTTATCATCCCCCTCCAGGTTTCTGAACATGTAGGGAAATGAGGATGAAGCCGAAGAGCAGAGACCCTCTAGCAATCCTTGGCTATTGGAACAACCCCGGGTAACCATAGGTAACTGGGTGTAATTTAGAGCAACCCTGAGGATGCTCTAAAAATTATGCTGGATGTTAAGATAACCCCTTGCCAGCCCCAGTATCTTGCAGAATCAAAGCTGGTTAAAAGCTTTCTTTTCCCAACTCATACCACAGATACAGTGATCATACTTTTGCTGCAGTTGAAGAACTGGTTCTTTGAAAGAAATTAATTCCAGGTTACACTGTTGTTCATATTTCTGTAAGTTTTCTCATAGCTGAATATGGTGGTAGAGTCAAAGAATATTTTAATAAGTATAATTTGAATGAGTAATCTCTTTGGTTTTATAAAGCTTACTAATTATACGGTGGTTGGTTTGTGTAAGAGTGTGTAGACCTTTCAAGTTGGTGTTTTTAACTGTAGTTACTAACATAGTTTATGTAGTGAATAATGACTATGTACATGCAGTTATTGTAATATATATAAACTGAATCCCTTGTAAAGGGGA
>NW_020664372.1:1948632-1960671 GCF_002925995.2 Terrapene triunguis | reverse complement strand
TACTAGCTCAATGTGTGAGTAAAGCTATAGTTGTGTTTGCAGGATTGAGCTTGTAGTATTTATGTGGGGGAACAGGGAAGGTTCAGTGACTCATATTTTCCACCCCAATAATGTTGCCCTTCTTATTTGTTTTATATCTGGACTCATGAACTTCTGTTCTGTTAGCTATTGTATGTATAATGTGAGTTCTGCAATCATTGTTAAGTTTCTGCAAAATTAGTCATTATAATTTTTAACAATTCTGAGACTCTTTTGGTTCAGTGAACTCCAGGAGACTGATGTATTCCATCTACAGTTCTGTTTCCGGTATTCCTCCATCGTCTCAGATTTACAGTAGAAGAATATTCTAAGGAATTATTTTCTCTCAGGATGTATCTGGGAGTCCTAGTCAGAGAGTGATGTTAGTGGTTGCTGAGATTTACACATAGTATAATCTATAGGTAAAATGGGTTCAGAAAAAATTCTAAGGTCTGTGATTTCTTCAGAGAACCAATATTTGTTAAAAAGTAAAAAGAGGTCCTGGATTCCAACCATATTCCTTTCTCATTGCTCATTTGCAGTATTGCCAACACCAGCTGTTCAAAAATTGTAAGTAAGCCCCCAGAAATCATACGATTGATTGATTGATTGATTTTAAAAAGCAATCCCCTTTTTTTTAAATTGATTCTACTTTTTTTTTGTTTTGTTTCTGAGTGGTTACACACTGTTCATATTATCAGGCTTTTCTCTGCAACTTTGAGCAGGGGTCTTGGAACAATTTATATAGCGGTGATGCTGAGAACCATTGAACGAAACTGTAAACCCTGTGTATAATGGAATCCACTTCAAGCAAGGTGGTGCGGCAGCATCCCCAGCATCCCTAGCTCCAGCACCTATGATTTTGAGAGCTAGAAACTTAAAAAAAAAAAAAAATTCACATCATCACAGGATTTCAGGGATTTGGGCTTCAAGAAAAATCACCATCTATTGTGAGATTTACAATAAAATTGAGAGTGGTGATACTGCTTATAGGCCCTGATTTCCTAAGGTAAATAAACTCCTGCTTAAAGTATTTATGTATTTATTTATTTGTATTGTATTATTTGTACCGTTGGAGTGTCAAAGAGCCCAAGTCATGGACGAGGACTGTACTGGGCTAGGCCGTACAAACACAGAACAAAAAACTATCCCTACCTCCAAAGAGCTTACAATCTAAGTTATGCATGTGCGTAAATACCTTACTGAACTGAGTCATAATTTGTCCTTTTGAAGCTTAACTCTGTTGGAGCTAAGGAGTAGTGGTACCACAGAAATGTTTTTTTTTAAGTTACCAAGAGCTAACTAAGGTTTTAATGTCATATCCCTGCCATATTCAGTTGATTTTTGGTTTTGGGGGGCTTTTTTTCCTCTCTTTTTTTCTCCCAGTTATGTGACAAAAAATGACATTAACACTGGTTCTCTCATAGTGTTTCAACTATCCAGAAGCTTAGCAAACATCCGATCATCCACTGTAGCTCTAGCTTTCCATACCTGTGTGAATAATGCTGTCAAGTCCATGCAGCTACTCAAATCAATAAGAGCAGGATTTTTGGACCCTATTTCAGTCCCATAAATGACTCCCTGAAACATTGAAGAAGTCTGTGCAAAATATAAACACAATTAGTAAAATCCAACCCAACACCTAATTAAAACTTCACTTAGGGGGCCTGATCCTTTCTCATTTTAACCATTGTAAATAAAGAAGACTCTGTGGTGACAAGAGAATCAAGACCAATATTTTTTTTGTAAGTTGATTGACATCTCAGAATTCTCCGCTGCATCCGAAAATCTGTCATGTTGGTAATGGTTTTATCCTGCACTGATGGAAATCTGAGACTCAGGACCTCTTCCATATTCAGTAGTTGTACTTGTACATTGTAAAGAGGGAGTTGAGTAGACTGTGGATGTGCAAGTCTGTAATGTGCAAAGCTGGGAAGAAGGGAGCATAAACACACTATGAGGTCAGAATGGTTTAGGTGTTTGCTGAGTTTATGGCTTTTATCAGAATGTAGTAATAATAGTATTTTGGTGTTTATACAGCTCTTAACTTGCCTACCATATACAAGAGTTGGCTGGCGCCAACTAGGGCTGGTATGGGTTAGAGGGAATATATTGAGTATCTCTGGGATGTGCCAATTATATCTGAAGAGGAAGGAGGTATTGGTCTCTTTCAAACAAAATGCTCTTGTTAAAAAGGCCCTGCTTGTTTTACTATTGCCAAATTAAAATAACTTGATTCTCAATACATCTTGGATTCTCTATTAGTTCAATGGCCTTTTATGAGAGAAAAAAGTTGAATATTTTTATTTTTATTTTTATTTTACAAAAAATCGGAACACAAAATTGCCATTACAGAGAGAACCATCACCCTCTCATTGCTTTACAGGTACCATTCTGTATGGTGGATATCTCTAGAAGGGAAAAGACACCTTTTATTTTGATCTTCACTTTGAATGGAAGACCTGTAATTTTGGTGTAGATTGGACCTGATGGAGCATCGAGTTTTTGATGCTGCTTTGCATCTGCCACTGGGGAAAGATGGAAAATGGTGCTTCCCGGAGTGCTGTTGCATTAGGCAGCATAGGGATACCTACTATAATCACTGAGCAATAGTGTTATAAAATGATACAAAACAGAACGTTAACCACTGAACAGATTCCTACAGAACAAGCTGCAGTGATGTGTTACATTACACCTCTATCCCAATATAACTCTGTCCTCGGGAGCCAAAAAAATCTTACCGCGTTATAGGTGAAACCGCGTTATATCGAACTTGCTTTGATCCGCCGGAGCGCGCTGCCCCGCCCCGCCACCCCGGAGCACTGCTTTACCACGTTATATCCGAATTCGTGTTATATCGGGGTAGAGGCGTATTTCAATCTTCTGGTAGTCATTGTTTCAAAGCATATGAGACAATAATTGAGCAAAGAAAGTTAAATATATCTATATCCAGGGTATTTGAAATGAACACAAAATTAAAACACAGTAGTGCTTACCTAATTTATTTTTTCTAGAATCCTATAGAAATGGTATTGAGTCAATAGCTTCTTTGAACCTACTACCATATTAATGGATTCATTATGAATTTGATGTGAGTTTTGTGCAATAGAAAGAATATGTGGTAATAGGAAGGCTCACTCACTATTATGGATCCACAAGACGGAATGTGATTAGTCATATTTTATATCTTCTTAATAAACATTCTCAATTTATGAAAAGACAATATAACTACAGAATTTTTTTGGCAGCGGGGTGGGGGGTGGAGGCGAGCCACATCTGTTAACAGAATGAACAAAAAACATTAAATGTTTTGGCCCTATAGTCCATAGGCCTCAGTGGGCTAAAGATATGTTAGTATTTTATCTCCCTAGTGATAATTATAATTGTGTTGTTGGATCTCAACTCTTCTTTAATTTAGCTCCATCAGTATTAATCTCTTGGATGTTCACTTCAATGGAACTCTATTTAATATTATCTAGAATAGATGTACATTTCTGTGATTGAGAGAAACATAAAAAAACATTGTGGCACGAAGCAACCATAGATGGTCATATCATGCCAAAGATTGTTTTTATGCAGAGCTCCCCCTTGTTTTATGGGAGCTCTCCTTTAAAATTGTTGGTATGATAAAGCTCAGTCAGAGTCACTGAGTTGATTTGGCCATCATAACTGAACATTTGTGTTATGAATTTTCTTTATTGTTCTGAAAATATATGAGGAATGCATTTAATGCCTTGCAACTTCTCTCTGTGTTACAAAGTGCTGGCAGAGGAATGAGAGATTTTTTTTTGGCTGACATTGATGGACCAGGTATCTTCAGTTGACTTTTTCTCTTTAGTTTCTTTATTTACATAATCTCATTAGTATTGTTTGTTACAATGTAGGATATTTATAACAGGAAGCAGCTGTGGAACAGTAATAAAGAATAGTTTTCTTGAAGCAGTTTTACATTATCCCTCTACCAGTATTTGATAACAGTCACATTTATCTGGGTGTAGGAACGTTCTGACAGGTGTAAAGGATAACTGATTGATATAAACTCACTACTGCATGAAAATGAACCTTTTGATAAAGACATCTTAGTTAGAACTGATAAGTAAAGTACAGAGAACATAACTGTCTGCTATTATGTATCATTTTATTACCTTTATGTTGATCTTGATCTTTTAAATGGATAGTAAAGCATTGACAAAAGATGACTGAATATAGACATTTGTATAATGTACCTTTAGCAGAAGCATAATCTTTAGATCAAGGACAACTTAACAGGGAAAGGTTCATATTTCATTAAAAGAGAGACAGTATCTAGTTTATAACATGAAAAACTTAAGCAATGTAGTGTGCTTAGGTAAGCAAAATTAATATATTTTTCAGTTCATTTAAATATACTTTTATTAATGTTTTAATGGATTGAGAGGCAGGTTTAAGTATCAACTAAAAAAAAATAACAATATTAAAGGCATTAATTTTCTCCTTTATCAATTCATGGTGTTTGTAGAGATTGTTTTTACAGGCATGTCCCCATCAACATTCCCTCTGGTATTAAATTTTAGAGACGATGATGCTGTGAAAATTATTACTTCTCTAAATAAGATAGAAACGAAAGCTTTTCTCCACTTATCCATTTCCTGCGAGCATGTTCTGATTCAATGTATTATCAGTGTAGTAATTTGATACATCAATAAGATAATAAATGGAAATCTATAGTCCTCTACAATACCGTAGAATCTAGAAGTCATATTGACTTGATGATGTAACGACATCTTATATCAGCATGTTGTTGGCTTCATGGAATAAACATCATGTATTTTAATATCTTGATATGTGCTGATTTGGTTTGCATCAGAAATAAATGGGGAAAAAAGACTGACCCAAGCTGAAAGGATTTAAGCAGGTGCCTATGGTTTCTTACCCAATCTTAGCTATGCTGTCAATGTGCTTGTAAACTTAAACAAGTAGGCATCATTAATTCAGTATTGCCTCACTGTTTGCAGGGCCAGCTCTAGGCACCAGCAAAGCAAGCAGGTGCTTGGGGCGGCAAATTTGCAGGGGCGCAAGAATCCAGCATGGGAGCTGAGAACCAACAGGGAGCCCTGGGAGCTGTAGTTCCTTGGGTAGCTCCCTGCCTATAGAGCCAGCCCTGGAGCAGGGAAAGAACTACATTTCCCAGCATTCCCTCGGCCGCAATTAACAGGAAAGGGAGGGGGAAGGAGTGTGGAACTGAAACCTCATGCTGCAGCTTGCTGTAAATGGTAGGGACAGAGCCACCTCTAGGTTTTTTGCCGCCCCCACCCCAGCCTTGGGCTCCCCCCGCACCTCTGTGTTGCCCCAGCCCTGGACTCTCCCCCGCCCACACCCCCTGCTGCCCCAGCTCTGGCCCCCACCTGCACCCCCCTGCTGCGCCAGCCCTGGGCTCTCCCCCCACCCGCACCCCCTGCTGCCCCAGCTCTGGCCCCCACCTGCACCCCCCTGCTGCCTCAGCCCTGGGCTCTCTCCCCACCCGCATCTCCTGCCATCCCAGCCCTGGCCCCCACCCCCTGCTGCGCAAGCCCTGGGCTCTCCCCCCACCCGCACTCCCTGCTGCCCCAGCTCTGGCCCCCACCTGCACCTCCTGCCGCCCCAGCCTGGGCTCTTTCCCCCCCCCACCCACCCCCCGCACCCGCACCTCCTGCTGCCCCAGCCCTGGGCTCTCCCCCAAACAAAGAATTGGGTGGACTAAATGGACATTGCACCTCTCTATCTGAAGCCTAGCAAGGCAGGTACGTGGATCCCACTAGAATTTAAAATGAAAAGTAAGGGAGGGGAGGCTCTGCTAGACTGGGCAGTTTTAGATACAGTACCAGGCACCTAGGAGGATTTACACTTCTGAGCCATGGAAGCAGAAATTGACTTTTCTTTTCCAGATTTAGCTAATATTCCGAAAGGGAATCCAGCACCTGCCTTCCAGATTTGAACACCCTCAAAATTCAGGAGTGCTCAAGCTCAATTTGGGCAGCTGTTACTTCATTTCTCCCAAATCAAATATACTGATCCACTGTAACTTGCTGTAGAAAAAGTAGAATAAATTGAGCAAGAAATGCTTCCGAGTGGTTATTAGGACTGGAATTGCTATTTTCAACAGCCATTGCTTTTTATTATTATTATTATTATTATTATTATTATTATTATTATTATGTTTTAGTTTTATTTGTTTAAAAGGAAGACCATGATATTGCATTGGCAAATTCCCCATAGAAACAAAGAATGGAACAAAAGAATAATAAAGGCACCTCAACTTTTCCTCATTTATGTAGGATAGTCTTATAATATGCATCCAGATAGCCTTCAATCACACAAGCTGAAAATTGTTCCACTTTACTGCAGTTCTGTAACCATATGGGAACCATTCCTGTCTGTGATCTGTGCACATCCAAAATTCCTGTTGAATGACCCGCCCTGGGAGCGAGTTACCAGTGACCCAGGGCTGGGGCGGCGGGGGTGGGGCAGCCAAAATTTTTTTTGCTTGGGGCAGCAAAAAACCTAGAGCCGGCCCTGACTGTTTGACCGCCCTGCACCTATAAGCGTGGGGGTGTTTGGCTGGCTGGCCGAATGAAGGGAACAGTACTTTATGGCTGGGGGGGGGGAGGAAGAGGGGAGAGATGAAAACTGCTGCAAAAGGGTCAGCGTGGTTACTGACTCAGCCCCTAGGAATGCAGGGTTTAAAAGGGGTAGCCCTGGGCCTGAAGCCTCCCTTTTACATGGAGCAGTCTGAAGCAGGACCACCTCCCTCCCCTTTATGTGGTACAATACCAGGTTTGGCCAAGACATGCTGTGGGCTTACGTTAGCCACCCCCTTTTAGGGGGCCGGGAAGGAATTTTTCCCTTACCACCATATTGGCTTAGGTGCAACTGGGGTTTGTTCACCTTCCCCACAGCAGGTTCCGGAAGGGCTCTGTTCATGCATGGCACGACGGGCAGAAGGCCATATGTTGCAACTCATTATTTAAGTGTAGGGTGGATGTCCAGTGCAGGTACTCCATAGAAAAAGTATACAGTACCTGGATAAATGGCTTGGAAAAGGACTTAAAAAGAGGAACAAACGGGGGCGGTTGGGGACTCCTATGATTGGTACGACAGGAAGCCAACCCCCCATTCCTATAGCCCACCTTAACCCTCCTATGAGGGGGTGAATGGTAAGATCCTGGCAATGGATTTGCTGGAGGGACCTAGATGGAAAAGAGGGGGAGCTGGTGGAAGCCCCTGGGTATGGTAAGGTCCCGGCAATAAATTCGCTGGAGGGACTTGGATGAAAAAAGAGGGGGAGCTGGTAAAAGCCCTTGGATAATTATGGAATAAACATGGGATTACTTGCACTGTACACTTTTATCTGCTGAGTAGTCCCAGACATCTAATAATAAAGTTGCGGCCTGATTAAACCCATATTGAATGTCTCCTGTCCTTCTTTCGGTAAAGCCAGACAATCCTTGTACTCCCCCTGTCTGTATCCATCTGTCTCTTGTCTTACACTTAGATCGTAAGCTCTTTAGGGCAGGGACTGACTTTTTGTTCTGTGCTTGTACAGTGTCTAGCACCGTAGGGTCTTTGTCCATGACTAGGGCTTCTATGCCTTGTTAATACAAATAGGAAATAATAATTATGTGCTTGGATAATCAAACCATGTAGAATATCCAGTCTTAATTAAGTGGTTTAGGTGGATTCCTTTGATACCTAATGGATACAGAAATATTTAAATGATTTTATTGAAATAAATATTGCTTCATATGTTAAGGTTACTATCTTAGGTGGTCAGGTACCATGGTAGAAGGGACAGTAGAAAAACCTAAAAGATAGATGATTCATTACCTTTGGAATACCCTTCCATCCATGTTCCTTCTCCACCTTTGTTTCTTCTTTAATAAATATACAAATCTCAAAATAAAAATTACTTTTAATATAGCATTATGGACTACCTAAAAATTCTTTAGAACAAAGACTTGGATACTGGTTGTGCAATTACTGTGCAAGTGAATATCATACTTATTGCCTGCTCTGCAATACCAGACAAATAGCATGAGACATTGGAATCTGTTTACTTTTTTCATTAATGTTAGTATTTGAGAGAGTGGATGACACAGAATGTTCGTTGCTCAGGACATTGGAGTTATCTCCAGCCTTTACTACAGGAAGTGCAATGGGAACTTTGGTTTTCCAGATGTAAATTTAAATTGAGCAGAAGAGACATTGGTTAAATGGGTCTAAGCAATCACTTAAAGGCATATTGTCAGATGGCTAAACTGATTTTTTGCTTTTTTCCAAATGAATGGACGTATAAAAACTTATTTTGACTAACAAGAATTTCCTGGAACTGAAAAACCAATAGCCTGATTTGAGCAAATGGGACTTTCTAAGGCAGCGGTTCGCCAAGTTTTTCATTTCATGGAACACTTGAGCTTTGTGAGAGAGTTCCTCTCTTGGACCATTTCTCCCAACTCACCATTTTCCATGCAGTGAAAGTGACTCCACAGACCAGTGGTGGTGCATGGACCAATTATTTTGAAGTTAATGGGACTTAAGCACATACCTAAGCATCCTGAATACAGAGGGATTTAAGCACATGCTTACGTTCTTTCTTGAATCAGGGCTGTAATGTTTTCAAGGAGGATTTTAAATATGAATAGTGGTCTATGCTGTGTAATTAAAATAAGTTATCAGATTTAACTTAATTAATGGTAAAACAAAACAAATGCTAGAGGTCTGACCCAAATCCACTTAATCAAGGCTATTCAAAACAAATGCTTCGCTGCTATTCTTAACTTGTCATGTTGTGCCAGAATTGAAGATGAATGAATTATGTTACTTACTGTACTGACACATTCTTGCTCCTGATATGTTGTTCTGTGTATAGCATTTGTCTGAATTAGTCTGTAGGCTCATGTGCTGCAGAGCTTCGTGTATTTTTTGCACTTGCAGAATTTTTTTTAGATATATGTGGGCACAATGTGAGTTAACAATGGAATAGAAACATTAACTCTGCATTGTCTTGTTTTTTGTGGGTTTAAGACAAACCTTTGACAGTATATCAATGAAGCCGCCTGTGTGTTAATTTTTCCTGTCATCTTGTTTTAATTGAAAGAGGAAAAAAACTCAATAAAGGTGTATGAGGCACACCTACAACTATGGATCATTGATATGACAGACTATAACAATTGTCATGTCAATGGAAGCTTGTGTATTTAAGAAATGTATAATCTGCAAAAAGGGCAATTCCCATGTCTATTGAAAACTATAATAACATTGAATTTGGCTTCAATGGGAGGAGGGTCAGGCCACCAGCTATACAAAACTCCTTGTAACCTTTCAGTCTATGTACACTTCTCAGCAGTAGCAATAGTGTCTGAACCCCACCAAACTTCCATTTTTAATTTGCCTTTGTACTTAAATTAGAAATGATACAACAATTTAAATGAAATTGTGTTTTAAAGCAAACAAGAACAAACAAACAAGTCACCATTTGAACTGGGTTCTGATTGGTAATGAGTGAAAGTTGATACCATATGACAGCTGTTCGGTGTCCAGTGTGAACTCAGTAGTCTAAATCCAGTTCTTGATGGACTGGTGTCCATTATCACAGTTGGCAATACATGTGAACTCAACAGAGAGGCTTAAGTTTGAGTTAGCATGGAGACTGCATTACCATTCCCCTTTGACAACATGATCCTTCTAGCTAAGAAATGAGAGACACTGGCTGGGCAAGGTGGGGAACTTGGAGGGATAGAGGTTTTCAGTGTACAAGGCTGTTGGTCTGGCACCTTTCACATGTGCAAAAAATTCACTTCTAAAAACTTAAGTAGCAAATGTATCTATCTTAGAGACTTTTTACAGCAACATTTTAGCCTGGATAGAATTTTCAGAGTGGAATTAAAATTAAAGAAATCAATTTGGTGTGGATATATTTATAAAATCATTGACTGAAACAGTACTAATAAGCACCTATATAATATACTTTATATCCTCATTGTATTAGCACATTTAAAAAAAACAGTTAATGATAATGGAAAAACTTAATGGTGTAAGTGTAAATAAGAGGCAAATCAAATGGATGACGCTTTGGAATGGTTCATTGGAATTGCATCCTGGAACAGACTGACTGGAATAAATGAACCTCTTCTGACCACTGACTCTCAGTATCTTAGAAACTGAATTCTGGAAGCATATCATGTATTAGCTTTGGTGCAATTTTTTTTTTTTATATTTACAAGTCCTGGCAATATCTGAGAAACCTTGTTTTCATTTCTGGTCACCACCTCAGCAAACTAATCAATGAGGCATGAACTGCTATCTGCAGTGAAAGAAATGAAAAATAAACCAGAGATAATCCTTCAGTTAAAAGGTTATTCTGTGCGATAAAAGCTATTTTGTTAATTTATTTACTTACTGGTACAGTGAGATAAAGTGAGGGAACAATTAGGGAATTCTAGTTGAAAGGATTTAAAAGGGCAATGACGACTTAATATTTTAGATTATTTGACATTATAGTTAGGTAGATTTTTAAAAACTAAAAATATTCTGCAATGAGTTAAATTTCTCATTGTTTCAGTTAATGTTTTCTTGATTTTTCTATTGACCCATTTATAGCTATAGGCATACAAATGTTATTTCTTCTGAAGAAACAACTTACTCTTTTAAAGTGGATATGATTGTGTATTGTGTTTTGGTATATTTAAGATAATTCATTTTGTTTAGCTCTATAAACTGTCTGCTCTGGTAACTGTTTTTAGACTAAACCTAAACCATATTTTCACATTTACCATTCTTCAACATTTGCTCAGTTGTAAATCTACTATGTTAGTGCTATAGATATTTTAATAGAGAATAGTATAATTTAGCAGTTGTGAAATGACTTGGCTGTTTGATTTACTAAAGCTAATGAAAAGCTTACTAAAGTAAAATCAGATAGATTTTTAATATATAAACATTTAATGAAAAGTTAAATTGGATGCATGATTTGTTCTAGATTTGTCAGTACATACAAGCAAGTAACATGGTCTCTGAATTGAGAGCCGTATAATATTTAGGTGCATCAAAGTGTCCAATTCCAATTTCCAGCCAGAAGAGGAAGGTGGGGCCTTCCACCAGCTCCCATGACTGCTAGCATGGGTCGAGCATGAACGAGAAACTGAGTGACCAACTCCTTCACTTCTGGGAAGGGGAATGTGATACTAGAATTCTACAAGGCAGTGTTCCAGACTCTGACTGCAGTATAGGTTGGCCTGACTTCCATAGCGCCCTTGGCTTGTAGGTGTCTAATATATTTGGACTTCCACAATCCCACAGCTCTTGTCAGTTGGGAAGGATCAGGAGTTTTCACCACAACGAGTAATTTTCTCTTCTCTAGCCTCCTTATCACACTCTCTCCTGTTTGGGATCTTCTCGCCTCATCTGCAGGAGGGATCTCTGTTCCTTTTTGTCCCTCCACCTCTCAAACACTGGGGAGCCTCTTTCTTTGCCCCTGCTTTCTTTTTTTTTTTCCTGATCAAACACCTCCATCAAGCTGTTCAGTACATCTGTAATTCACAGGCTTTCCAGGAAGTGTCAGAGAAATCTGTTGAGATTTTGCAGCTGCTTCTGAAGTCAATAGGAGTCTTTCCTTTGCAAAGGAGGATTGGATCAAGCCTGTTCTTCCAAAGCAGCAACATTCACCTAAGGACTCTTGTCAGTTTCACTTCTGTTCTTAATGTAGGTAGTAGAAGTGAAACGGAACAGATTCTAGTCAGTTTTGTACAACCCCAGCTGCAGCAAGCTATTAGTCTCTCTCTCCCTCTCCCCCCGCCTCCCTCCTTCCCTCCTCTGCTTTCCTGCTGCTTCCACCTTGTGGAACTGGGTCAACTGCCACATATGGGCTGCAATGTGAGATGCCCCATATTTTACTGTATAGTAGCATAGAACATTCTACAAAGTGATTAGCAGAGAGAGATGGTGGCTAAGAGTACAAGTGTGTTGGAGATGGATCATGGTAGAAGTCAGAAGAGATACTTTAGATAG
>NW_020664372.1:1873649-1948622 GCF_002925995.2 Terrapene triunguis | reverse complement strand
ATAGACTGTTCAAAAGGTTGGTAGCTTAAGAAGTGGTAGACTGTACTTGGAGTGAGGGCATGAATGTGGAAGGCGGCAGGGAAGCTGGGGTGAGAAATAAAGGGAGACATCATCTTACCTCCACACCAGCCATTGCGCACCTTTAGCAGTCAAATACCATGCTTTCTAAACATACCGGAAGGAACAGTGTGTGTTCCAAGGATCTCAGTCTAAGGACAGACAGACAACTAGACAGGTTAGATAAATGAGATAAGATGTTACTGCCAACTCTGCATACTATACATATATGCGATATTTAACATTTATATTGCGGTAGCATCTATACGCATGCGAAACTGAGGTTTCCTTGTGATATATTCTGTGAAAATAAATGACAGTCCCTGGACATAGTAAAATAGTTATAGCAAAATATTCCTGTGGAGATTAAAGGCGCACAACAACTTTAGACCTTTTTTTTTTAGGGCAGGAAAAGTTTTTGTTCTGTTTGTAACATAATAGGGTCTTGGTCTGTCACTTGGGTTCCTAGGTGCTACTGCAATTGAAGTAATAAATATTAGTAATAATAATCTGTTTCTATCTCCAAAACTGTAATAAAGTTTAAAAAAAAAACATATTGGTGCTTTGGCTCCTACAAATAAAAATATTTTCATAAAATTGGTATTATTTAAAAATTGTCCACTATATACTTTAAAAAAATATATTTTACTTGCTTTTTTGATTGAGACATCTGAGCCTGGAAGGAAACTCCTGAAATTAAGTATTTAAATCTGAAACACAGAGAATCTTAAACAACAGTGGCAGGAAATGGTGCTGCTGTGATCTATGTAATACATTATTTATCATGCTATGATTGCAGAAATAACAAATATCTTAATTAGTGGATTTAATCAATTATGCTTTCATACCTTAATTGCCTGTAGAGGAACGTGAAAAAGTTTCTTCTGTTATTCTGCCTTTTAAAACACTTTTATCATACTCTTCTTCTTTCAAGCGTTTAAGTCTTGATAATTTAATTACGTGCCTTATTCAAATGCAAGATTATATGAACCTATAATGATTTAAATCATCTGTTTACTAATAATTCATCCAGTAGCTTTTTCTGTGTTTTTGGGGGGAAGAGCAGGGTGGGAGGGGGAAAGGACCTTATCTTCAATTACATTTGGTGCAGTATTATAAACGAATAACAATATAGTTGTATAGTCTGCCATTTAGTTCAGTGTTTGGGTGCATTCAGGCTATTGAATTAATCTCACTTTTAAACAATAGAAAATAATACTTTAATAGCTTGATTTGCACTGGCTCTGTGGGATGCTGAAATTAGTATTATAATGAAGTGTGTATAGTTTGTGTTGAATCTGATTGCTTTAGCAGCAGTCAGTTTGATAGTATCAGGTTCCAGCTTTTACTGCTAGGTCAACATGGACCCAGGCCATTAAAGGAGAAAGGTTCAGGGAAAGTTCATTTCTATTGTTTTACCATGGTTACAAAACAAAAAAAAGGAGAAATCCTGCATTTGTAACATATTGCTTCCTTGGGCCCTGGAGGTACTATGATCTCGTCTCCCCCCCCGCCCCAAATTGAACACAGAAATATAAACCTCATGATTATCTGTTGTGTAAACAGAAGAATATTCTCTGATCATTTTTGAAGTAAAACACAGATGTTCCCTGTTGACTGCTGATGTTATTAAGCAAAATGTTTATATTCATTTAATTTGATCTCCTAAACTGTCAAGGTTTAAATTTGTTACTAGGTCAATACAAAAATTAAAACTTCATAAAAGCTGTTATTACTGGCTTTTGTTTACATTATGTTAGGGTTAATTAATTCACAGTAAATCTTGTAGCAGAAGTGTGTTTATTTTCTCTTTAAAATAACCTGTCCATTAGAGCATTTTCTTTTTATTGTGGTTATAAAATAAAACAACATTTTCAGAAAAGTATGTGTATCTTAAATGTCACCATGTGTGTGTAACATATATTGTAAGGTTATAAACCACTTGTAATGTGCCATTATGAAAAAGTTGAAATCCTACAATCTGTGTTTTGGTTACATACTTCAAAAAAGAAAAAAGACAAAAAAAGAGAATCTTTAGAACAGTGTGTATGCTTTCTATTATTTTAAGTGTGAACTGTTCTACACCATGGAGTACTTCGTTCTAAGGGAAAACGTGGAACAGTATAATGTTCAACTGACTTACTATAGCAAACTATAGTAATTTTGTAAAGAAAAATATTGTACAAATATCCTCCCTTATAGGAAGCTTTTATGATTTTTAACTGAACTCTGTACATTATGATACAAAGAGAGAACGATTTTCAGCAATATATTTTTGTTGTTAAAGAACCTCATGCAAAGCTCCCATAAACTGGCTCTTTAGGAGAGTGCAGCTGCGTGTGCAGGCTCAACCAATTTTTAAGCAAGTCGGAAAAATGTGTCATTTAGGGGAGAGTCTGTATTCAGTCCCAGCGATGGAAGCTAGCTAAGGGTCTAGGTAATTTTACAGAATTGCCTGCAGCCATATCTCCTCAGACTATGATCTCATAAAAAGATCTCATGAGTTAAGCAGGGTCAGGGCAGGTGAGTATTTGGATGGGGGATCTCTATGGAAAACGTAGATAGTATTGTTGATCTAGTACTTGGCATTTTTCCCTCTGAGGCAGTATTGAGCTAATCCTCCAATGTGGTGGTGCTGCAGCTCATGGTTCTGTCTTTGGAATGAGATGTAAAACAGAAGTCCTGATCACCTGTGGTCATTAAAAGGATCTAGGTGCATTAATCCCACTCTACTAGCTAAATTCAGACTTAGTGTGCGACAATGCCTTCCTAACTTTTTCCTGTATTTTCAATTGGATAAGATATTCACTTCCTGTCTTAAATTATTGTGTGGTTTGGCTGTGCACTGCTAATCACCTGCAGTGTTTTATTGAGGTAATTGCTGTATTCACTCGTGGGCTTTATTATACCTAAATATAATGTATGTATAAAGAGTGTATACTAAGTAAAGCTTGTAAAGTTCTTTTGGTTCTGTGTGAATGGAAGGCACTGTATAAATACAAGATCTTTATCACCAGGTAGGCTGGAAGGATGACACAAATATGTTGCGTACTTGAAATGCATCCTAGGATGCAACTTAGTTTAGTGATATCACTACACAACATGTCCCATAGCTGACCGCGGTTCGCCATCCCAGGCCAATGGGGACTGCGGGAAGCGGTGCGGGCCGAGGGACATACTGGCCGCCACTTCCTGCTGCCCCCATTGGCCTGGAGCGGCGAACTGTGGCCAGTGGGAGCCGCGATCAGCCAAACCTGAGGACGCGGCAGGTAAACAAACCAGCTTGGCCCGCCAGGGGCTTTCCCTGAACAAGCGGCGGCCCGACTTTGAGAAGCACTGATCTACACTGTCTGAATACCACATATATCCTCCTCTTCAAATATTGTTAAACGTGCTGGGAGGTCTGCCAGAGCTCACCACCTAATTTAAGGTCAAGCACCTAGGCCAGTCAAGTGCAACCACCTATGAGAACCACTACCACCACCATTCTCACTGAGGGCAATGGGAGCCCCTGCGTCCTAACCCCTGTTTGTTCTGAGGCCTGTATTGCAGAAAGTACAGAATCTCTTATCTCCCAGGCACTGTGAAGTTGAGAACCTGCTCCTTTACCACAAAGAACCATCAGTCCCTGATGCCATGACCACGCATAAATAGCACAAACACTACTTAACTTAGCTCAAAGGACATTGTCAGCTGTGCGATAACCTTCACCTTTGGGTGAAAAAGGATAGGATTGCCAAAAATATACCCATGTGGTTTGGCCAGCAACACAGGGTATTGAACATACTTAATCAGTGTTGCCAAATCCAAATGTTCAAAGATTGTGAGTCAGACCCTCCAAAATAATGAGAGAATGTTTTTTTATGTGCAGGATGCTTTTTATTTGACTTCTTGGTTTCTTAACTCTCAGGTACACTCAGGTCACATTTTCAAGCTTTTATCTGCAACATAAGGACTAGAAACTTACTTTTTAAAAAAAATGGAAGCTGGGGCTTTAAGAAAAACACTAACTATCAGGAGACTCACAGTAAAATCATGAGTTGGCAAAACTGCCTTAACACTTGCTTTACTGTGCTCCTGATTTTGGAATGATAAGGTGGGTAAGGTAATATCTTTTATTGGACCAGCTTATGTTGGTGAAAAGACAAGGTTTTAAGCTTACATAGAGATCTCTTTCAGGTCTGGGAAAGATACTTAAGGCAGGTCTACATTTAAAATGCTACATTTAAAACTGGTGCAGCTGGGCCACTGTAACTCCAGTGAGAAGCTGCCAGACAGTTTGTTTACATTTGCGTGGCCACCCACAGCTCCCAGTGGCCGTGGTTCGCCGTTCCCGGGCAGTGGGAGCTGCGGGAAGTGGCGCGGGCCACAGGGACGTGCTGGCCACAACTTCCCACAGCTCCCATTGGCCGGGAACGGCAAACCACGGCCATTGGGAGCTGTGGGTGGCCATGCAAATGTAAACAAACTGTCTGGCAGCCCGCCAGCAGATTACCTTGATGGCAGGTTACCCACCACTGGCCTAGGCTCATCTTTTGAAGATGGTGTGTAAGTTTCCTTTGAGGACAAGGACTCAGAGGTCAGATATGGAGGGATCGTTTTGTGAAAAGTGTTTGCCCATGGGTGGTAGGGTGTTTTTGTTGTTTATCATTTTTCTGTGTGAATTTACTTGAGAGCACAGTGATTGCCTTATTTCACCCGCATGGTTGTTATTGGGGCATTTAGTGCACGGGATGAGGTACACCACATGTTGTGATAGGCCTGTGCAGGATTCATGAATCTTGAAAGGTGTGTTGTGGGGGAGTTGATCATTGTAGTAGTGGAGGTGTCTGCTTGTTTTGCATCTGTTGTTGTGGCAGGATCTGGTGCCACTTTGAGTTTACCCACTAACTTCCTTTGTCCTACAATTGCAGAGGTGTTAACTGGCCACTTCACCTTGAATGGTCTCCTGCAATATGTGTTAACTCCTTATGCTTAACAATCTGTTCCGCCTTGTATTTAGCTGTGATGCTCTGAGTATCTTTCCCAACCTGAAGAAGAGCTCGGAGTAAGCTCAAAACTTGTCTCTCTCACCAACAGAAGTTGGTCCAATAAAAGATATTACCTCACCCACATTGTCTCTCTAATATCCTGGGACCAACATGGCTACAACAACATTGCAAACTCCGCATTTTGGGCATGAGAAGAGGAAGTTGTTTTAATTACTATGATTAATTATTTGTATTTCAGTAGTGTTTAAAGATCTCAGAAAAAATCTGGGTGTGTGCTAGGAGCAATACAAACAGAGCAAAAGGACAGTCTGTATATCTGGCATGTATGGAGCAGTTCCAGGCATTGGGCGTACAATCAAGCACCACACTATAGTCCCAGCCAATGGCAGCATGCCCTCCTGAGAAAAGTTTGCTACTGCTGTTTGGTGCTTTTCTTAGCCGTGAAAGATGGGTAGTCATTCTTTTGCATGAAATTCTACAGTCACCGACACCATATTCCTGGAGGTGAGAAGATACAAAGTGGAGATTAGGCTAAAACAAATTAAAAGTATCCCAAACAGAAGAGGCTTGGAAAATCATGAGAATTACAGTGCATGAATGTGCTCTTTTGCTTTGAGATTTCTTTGCTGTTTTGATGATTGTGAAGTATTTGTTAAAAACACACTTGGATATAACAGAATTTTACTGTCATAGTGTGGTAGTGATGTGGAATGAATAACAAAAATATAGTATCTATATTTTTCTCAGAATGGGTGTTGGAGGTGGAGGTGGTGGTTTAAAACATTTGTAAATTGCCCAGTCACGAAATAAGTACAGAGCAGATCCATGAGTAAGAAATTTAAATTACATATTAAAACAAACTTCTCAGTAGTTGATTTATATCCTTCCTTAAAATGAGTCCTGATGCATTTTTTAATAATTTCCTATTAAATCCTTCTACGTGCATCTTTACAAAATGGGAACTATCTGAAGTGCAAAGAAATATAAATAAAAAAAGGTTACTGGAGAGAGTACCATTTATCAGCTCTGTTATCCAAAAACATATTATTTGTACCACTCTTGACACAAATGACTGGTTATCTCCTCAGTGGTGCCCTGAAATAACACTCTGGCAGCAGATTTATTTCTGCTAGGGAAAACTTTTTATAGAATAGTTTTAGGACAAATTTGACCATTGGCTGTATTAACAAATGTCAGCAAATTTGGGAATGTTATGGCTGCAATCACTGACCAAACAGTTTTGGCGAGATAGTTTAATACAAATTTGAGCCTTTATATTTCATACAGCAGCTAACTCTGTAGCAAGATAATATTATAATGTAAGTACAATGAAAGTGAACATTTTTACCCTTATCTTTAGGTGAATCTGTTTCTAAATTCCAATTTTCTTACAGTTTTATCATTCTTTTCAATGTTTGGGGTATACCTGATTGAAATTCTGTATTTCCCATATAGGAGAAAACTCTGTGGCTGCAGAGGGTTCTCTGCAGCAGAACAAGTGTGGATCTGCAATGAAATGGGATTCTCCCTGGGTTATGCAAATTGTGTACAGAGAGGAAAAAGTTGAGGAGAGGCAGAATAGAGGATGGTGGGACAGATCCTTTGCTGCATGGATTTTCTGGCCCTTCATCCAAGGGGCATAGATGGTTGCTTCAATCTGTTGACTTCCTCTTCCCTTATCTTCCCCCAGCATCCAGCTCACCTATTTAGGCTGGTCACTGGCATGAAGATTTTGGCCATGCTACACACTTGTAAATGTATTATGAATTTAGATGTAAAGGTTTATTTATTCAGCTATTTGTGAGTTTATTTATATGTATATTAGAATGATAGACACTGTATCCTATTTCAGAAGTAACTTTTTCCCTAACCTTCTTTTCAATTAAATGTGCATAGGCTTTCTCCATCAACAAAAAATGTTTTTAAATTGATCTTCCAGCATGTCTCAAAATGTGTATAGATTAAGGTCGTAATTCTCATTTCACACAAGTGTAAATCAGAAGCAACTACAGTGAAACCCATCTCTTTGTCTGCCTAGCTGTCTATTTAAACTATTTCCAACCTCTCCCACCGTAATCATTGTTTGTTCCATGTGTGATTACTCATATTTTGTATGCAAAGCAGCAGAAGTGGGTTTATGAATGCTCTCAACGAGGGGAAGATGGAGGACCTGAAGAGAGATTTGTAACTTATTTTTCAGTCTTCAAACAGTCTTGGTGTCTGTTGGTCTCAATCTTGTCCCCATCTAATTCTCCACTCAATCTCTGGGGAACCTCATTTAGTCGCACTGTTTAATATATTGCTTCTGTCCTTATGTCTCAAAGATCTAGCTGCACTTTCTTGACTACTTCCACTCTGTTCAGAAATGTACCTCTTTGACAACAGCACATCTTGGATGCTGTCCCATTGAAAGCTAAAGCTCAGCATGGCCAACTCCAAAAACTGACTTTCCTTGAAAACTTCCTCACCTTCATCCCTCTCACTTACTTCTGGCAATTCCATTGCCAGTTCTGTTCTCCAGCCTTACAACCATTTTCCTTCTGTATCTGGAATCCATCTCTCCACTCACTCTGCCATATCCTTAACCTCTCCTCTGTAAATCCCCTTCCCAAAACCCACTTCTTCCATAAGCCCTATAAACCCTACTCCACCCTGCAAAAAATAATTCAAAATAATTCAAAAGAAAAAAACTTATTATAGGTATTTTGGTAGGAACCCCAGTCAGTGATCAGCACCTCATTGTGCTATGTATTGTACAGACACACAACAAAAAGATGGTTTCTACTCTGAAGAGTTTACAGTCCAAGCAAAGCAGATGAAACTAACAATGTGCATTCTCACTTGCTTTTAGTCTGTGATAGCCTTACTCACCGTGAATAGAACCCTACTCCATTAATGAGCCCATCGACTTCAATGCAGTTATTTGTGGATTAAGCTTGTACCTAATGTGAATATTACAACCTGACTCTAAATGATTGTTTTAGCATGTAAGCTGTTTGGGGCAAGGTCTATCATCTTGTGAGTCCCAGAGCCCTGGCTCCAGTTTGAGCCTGAATGTCTACACTGTAATTTTATGGCCCTGCAGCCCAGCCCTGCAAGCCTGAGTCAGCTGACACAGGCCAGCTGTGGGTGTTTTATTGCCGTGTAGACATACCTACAAACTACTAGTGACTTGAATAAGATTCATAGGTGTTTTTTGTCCTGGACACACGGGAAGAAAGACAAGATGCAAGGAATGTGGGTTAATTAGGCCACAGGTTTATGAACTCATTCGTGAATTATCCAACAATAACTTGTACAGTGCTGCTCATAATTCCTTTCTGAATCATTATCACCTGGTTGAGGGCTCCTCTCAAGCCTCCACACCATTTCTGGGATGCCACTGTCCCGCCATATGAGGGTTAAGAGGAGTGGAGTGCTATGTCAGACATTAGAATCCCCAATCCCATTCCCCAGCTTCTTTAGGGATGTTTTCTCCTAAGTCCTCGTACAGTTCTGGTTTCTTGTGGTACTGGACCTCTGTGGAACAAGTACCTGCATTGGACATCTGCAACCAGGAGGTGCCAGTAATTACTTGCATCCGCACTGAGCAGTGGAGAGTCTGATGCTGTGTCTGTCACCATTGTGAATCTCACAGTTATGATAAATAGAACTACATTAAGAAAATATAGCATTAAAGTTGATTTTCTATTTGGGCGACTCGGACTACTCTTTGCAGAATATAGTGAATGAGTGAGCGTTTCAGATTAATAATAATAATATTAAAAAAAAACCCAAAGGGCAGAGAACATTAACCACAAGCTCTGGCAGAAGCCAAAATATAATCTTTTGAGTATACTTTTTTTTTTTAAGGAAAAAAGGTTTAAGATATAGGCAGCTTCATTAAAAAGGTGACAGTTCACTTGTTTCATGTGAAGAGTGTGGCCTGTTAAATGATGAATGAATTAGAGTACTACAGTGGAAATACCTACATGGTGGAGCTTCATTATCAACTGTTGTGAATAGGAGTGGAATATTTATTAGCAAACCAGCAGCAAGACCAGAATAGCCTCAGAAAACACCGACCTTGAATAATAGGAATATTTGCTTATGCCTATTATGGTGGTAATTTGGTTACCATGCAAATATGAAGTGAAATGTATTTGCTATGTAACTTTATTTGAATATAGTAGATAATGAATAATAAGTTTGAGATCCACAGTGGAGTTTATCAACAAATTCTTCTCTGTGTGTGTGTGTGTGTGTGTGTGTGTGTGTGTTTTAAGAGGGTCTCAAAACTGAGTAATTTGATAATTTTTGCAGATACACTGATAAAAATGGGTTTTCTAAACTGCCCAAACAAAAATTCCCTATAAAATATGCACTTTAATTGTGTGTGCTTGTACAAAATGGATAATTGTGCAGGCAAATGGCTTAGTTCTCTGTCATGAATCTTATGGGCTATTTGCACATGCAATTATCTGATTTGTGTTCACAAACTAGTGAATGTTTGAAGATATATGCAAAGTTCAATGCAGATGGTTTAAAAAATTCAGATGGCAAAAAAAACCAACAACCAACCAAATAAAAATCCATGAACATTAGCTACATTCTCTGGCAGAAGCAAGAATAAAATCTTTTATTTTAAGCATAGTTTTTAAAGGGTAAATGATTTAATGAAATCAAGTCTTTAAGCAGAACGATTCATATGAGACTATCAATGAAATCAATGCTTCACAAAACAAATATATATTTTTCAGATTTGTATAACCTGGTCATGCTATTGTGAAGAACTGTAACACTGTACTTCGGAGGTTCGTGTCACTCCTTGTCAGGTGACACAACAGGCAAAATGCAATAATTTGAGACAGACATTGAACATAAACATATTCTTATTTGTTGCCGATTAATTATTGAATATATTAATACACTTTTTACTCATTCACTTTCATTGTGTAGCACTCTGTAAAATGGTTACCACTTTGTTCTTGCCTTTTTTTTTGTTTTTTGGTATCTTTGTACCCCATTTGTATTGGTAAAATCATGTAACTGAAATGATTCCTTCTGTTTCAATAAAACTGAAGAAAGTTGTAATGAGGGGAAAACTAATAATTAGTATTTAGCTATCTGTTCTGAAGTTTTCAAGTTCAGATACTGTCAATATCTGGATTTATGCTAAAACTCTTATACTAAGGTATCACACACATATTGCCCTCATCTATGGTGGAACCTCCACTGATGTCAATGGGAGGTAAGAACAAAGATGAAGGGTAGAATATAATTGTTATGTACTAACTTAACTTTTAGTTAATCTGATTGTTTACTATTTTAATATCTTATGGACATGTTTAGTATTGCTCAATGAGAAAATATGCTCACGACTAGGAGCATAGCTATTTTAACCCTTTGTTTATCTCCCTTTCCCATCCTCCTTTGTTTTTGTTCCTTTTCCCTAATTTTGTGTCTTCTCAGTTCTTCATTGCAGAAGCTCCCAATTTCCACTTTTGGATGGCTTCATTTCTGCCACCCTCTTCTGTCACAGCACCTATATTCCACCATTGTGATCTGTCAAGGACAACCACTCTAAACTCCTCAGGCATCACCTCTTTTGGGAAGAGATCCGTGTCTCCCTGCCTCCTGACCATGGTGTTAAGGCTGTGCAGCTCCCAGATTTACACTGTGATATTCCCAGCAAGCCAGACTGCCTAGACAGACCAGCACCTGTTCTTTGCTTGCTCTCAGTGTTTATTTGTAATAAAAGAGGTGCCGGGGCTCAAGCAATTAAGTGTTGGCACTCACACAATATTTTTCCATTCATAACTGATGCAGCAAGCCCAGAGGTGCTGGGGCTATGAACCCTGGCACAAATTAAGCACTGCTTGCTCTCTAGATGCCAGGAACAGAGTAATTGCCAACAGTTACAAGTTACCACACAGTTCATTCTAAGCAATCACGTTTATTCTTAAGGTGAAAACATTACAGAAAAAAGAACCTGCACACATGCTAAAAAGCTTACCAGAGGTCATTCCAACCTCAGAATCTGGTAGATGTTTGTCCTTCCAATCCTTCCTCAAGGATTGCGGTCCCTGGGTCTGAAGGTCCTGTCTGTTTGCTGGATCAGTAAGAAAGCCCTGAGTCAGTTTTAAGTCAAGCTATTTATTCCAAAGTCCTTTCTGTGTTTGGCTGGCCTCTGGAGAAATCAGTTTGAACTCCCAAGCAGGTGGTACCTCTCAGGGTGGGGGTTACAACCTGGCTGATTTACCTTAATCCCCACCCACTGTTTTAAGTTCCAAGAGGAGCTGTGGTAGCCCTCCCTCACTGAGTAGAACACAAACATACATCAGCCATTCATTTAAAATAATGAACCCCTAAGATACTGCATGGGGTTGCAATATCTGTTACATCTCCCTCTAGAGAGATTACATACAATCCTGGCCCACAATAACACATAAACTTAATACAATAAGGATGTTGGAGGAAATTGCCATATCTATCACACCTTCTTCATTTCATCTGCTAAATGATCAGCAATGAAGTAGTTAATGTTTACATTACTGTATGTTCACTGAGATTTAGAAATGCCACTCTTATAGGATTAATGGTAGCTGAGGGAGTTCATATATTTGAGTCATTGTTTCAGGCTATCTGCAGACTCTAGCAGACAGAACTGTGTCACATTTGGTTCACATTTGGAAGGTTTTCATCTCAGCCATGAGAGCTAGAAATATTTTTTTAATTAAAATTTAAAATTCACATAATCTTTGATTGTGAAATTGTTTGGCTTCTTATGCAGGTGCATAATACTGCTAGAAGGGGAACATTTTTTAGTTATTTAAAATTGGAAGTTTCTTGCATTACTTGATTGAATACATTTGTGGGACACACATACTTTAGGATTCTGCTTTTACCTACTTCTTCATAATTTTAGAAATGGCGTATGATGGATATTGAACTCTTTTGTTGTATTATTACTAATGGTAGAGAAGCTACAGAATATATTTGGTAAAGCATTGCAAAACACCAAACGAAAGATGGTGAATATGTATGTTTTACAAATTGTTGATTTTATTTACAATCTTCTTAAATAACTTTCCTTCATGATCTCCAATACTTGTGCTTTCCTTCACTGCTGCATTCTCTTCCTATTACTTTGACAACTCTTTCTGAATCAGAGTTCATTATTTTATTTTAAATGAAAGAGTAAATCTTCAGTGAAGTATGGTTAGAATGTAAATGAGTTTTATTTCATATTAATTTTAGTCTATCACGTAATCAGATGTATTTCCTTCTATAAATTGTATGGCTTTGATGTAACAAGGGTTTTATATCTCACAACTGCAACATCAAACATTCCACGTGAAATACGAATCAGTATTTTTAGACAACTGTTGTAGCATTTCAACCAATGGAATGAAGATGCAGTAGTGAGCTGCTAGCCAAGTCAGCTGTGACATCACAATCTTACGACCAAACAATTAACTGTTTGTACCTATCATTTATGATATAGATTAAAAACAGGGTGGCTTGCATGTTAGTTGTCATCTGTGTTAATCTGTTAGGAAAACCATAATGTTTGAATAATCTCCCCCAAATCCTGTACCTTTAACATCATAGCTACATGCAAGAGGCAAAATTATAAACATCATGGCTTCCACCAATCCCATCCTAATTGTCTCAGCCAACTAGCAGCCATGCTTGTTACGAATACATCCAGTCACTCTGGTTGCCATAAAGAAAACAACATTTGTTAATGGTGACACACTGCAGTCTATGAGATACTGCAATCATTTCCTGTCATGTTTTGGACATATATGTACTATTTGTGTGGTAACTGTTTGGAAAAATGTTGACTTTTTAATGGTGGCCACTGTGTTTGAGAGGCAGTCTGGTCTAATGCATAGGACTGGGTGTCACAAGATATGAGTTCTAGTCCCAACTCTCACTGAGCTGCTGAGTGACCACTTAACATTTGTGCTTCTGTTTCCTCTCTCACCCTTTGACTTTTGTATTTAGATAGCAAGGGCAGGGACTGCTTCTTACTGTATGTTTGTAGTAGGTCACCTGACTTGAACTGGGGCCTTTAGGTGTTACAGTAATACAAATAATAATATTCTGCCTAGGGTTTTCCAGATATTTCCAAGAACAAGTTTGGTATGATATGTGGTAGGTTTAGGGGAAACCATGATATTTGCATGGGGGTTTGCAGCAAGGGAAACAGCCTAATGTGGTTTTCTATGACCACCAAAGAAATTTAATGTGTCTAGAACCAAACAGCTGATTTATTAGTGCAATGAGTGTCCTTCGGATAGGATATAGCGTGCGGAGTATCCTGTTCCATTCTGTCTAATTATTTTTAGCATTAATAAACTGGTACTGCACACTGGGCCAAAGATTCATTTCTCAGTAATTTAGTTTTAAAAAGAGAAGAAGTATATTCTTAAGTCTGTAGAATACTATTGTCCTTTCACTTTCTGGAACTACTTTTATGGCACAGTCTCTCCCTTTCAGAGATCATTGGTTTGTTTCTTTTTCCCTTGTGAAGATTTTAAAATGCACCTCTGTACTTTATTTTTTTTATCAGCATTGTTTGCTGTCTCAATAAATCTTTCTAATACATCATGAGAAGTTCAACACTAATTATTGCGTGAGAAGGTTTTCTGCATAACTGTGGGAAGAAAAATAAATTTAAAGTAATTGCCCCGAGAGTTTTATTGTTTTATACTACTGCTGTAAGTAAATAGAACACAGAGTAATCTTTGTTTTACTAACTGCTAAAATAGAAATTTATCTAATCTCAGGATTACATTCTTGCTTCTCTGTTCTTGGATATGCTTTCAGTTAACTAAAGTTGAGGGTACATGTTTAAGTGGAAAACTTGAACTGGCATAAATGAATATCAAAACGTGTTGCCTTTTTCCTTGAATACTGTAGTGCAATACATTTGAAATATTCTGAAGGATGGAGACCTTATAAATCAGGCTTTTTCAAAACTGAGGAATGAAGTTACATGGTGGTTTGGTCATCCGTTGTCATTTTGCTTTGTTTTAGTTTTTCATTTGCAAGTTGATGCATCATTATAGTGTTCACGAGAGGTGCAGGTACAGCACTGGCAGCAGCAGTGCAAGGTATCCCGGGAAGGAAGGACTGCTTCTAATGGTGGGAGATTCTCAGTGCTATTCAGTTATTGATCTCTGCTGAGACCAGGAAGATTTTCTGTTAGTACCAACGTTGGTCGTGCTTTTTGTAATGCAGATACTTATTCTTTGGGAGCTGGGCAGAGACATCTAAACTCATTTCACATAGAACACCAGCTAGTCAATAGACAGTAATAACTTTTGATAACTGATTAGCTATACTGTATTCAACCAATTGCCTTGAGGTAAAAGACTCCATATGCCAGTATCATTCCTTTGCCCTATCCCGTCTCCTCTAACCCCCCTAGCAAGATATCTTTCTACAATACCAGATTTTTAACCATTACAGTGCTGCCTAATACAACAAGCACGGGGTGTAGTTGTGATCCCCTGTTGTTTTGCATACCTGGCTTCTCCTCACTGAGAATGTTAGCACTTAAAATGACACTGCTGCATTCCAGAGCATGGATGAGAGTAGCAAAAGTGGTTAATCCATTACTGCTGCTGTTAATAAGTGACACTGGGATACTGTGAAGAGAAAGAAAGAGCGGTTGAGCTCTAAAGGCTTGAAAGGCGTACTATAAATGTGGCACAAAAGGGCTTATTGAATGCAAAATGTATTTAAGGAGATAATTTCTTCTGTTGTCCCCTTGAAAAGTGACCAGATTCTTTCCTTTGATTGTAGTGCATCTATACATGAAGGTCTGGCTGAACAAGGAGTGTCTGGAGATGCACTTCTGCCAAACATGATTCATTTAAAGTCTATATCTCCTCTCAGCCCATAGCGCAAGATTCTCAGCTGCATAGGCCAAGACTGGCCAAGCTGCATTGAAATTGATGGTGCTACAATGATATAAACCAGCTAAGGATGTGACAGGAAGTTCTGAAATGTCCTCTGTGAAACTTTTAAAGAATAAAAAAAAATTATTATTCTCTATTTTTACCTTGTTACTTTTCCAGTTTGAGAGGAGGCAGACTGAGCAGTGGGTGCATACTCTCCTCAAGCATTTATTTGTCACCTCCCAACTATGATTTCTTCCCCTGTACTTTTTCTCCTTTTCATAATTGAAAACTACCTGCTTCATGGCTACTTCACTGCAACATGAGCTATGCTCAGTTTCGGGGAAAGAATGGATTAAAGGAGGACAATCTATTCGTGGACTGAGCCCCGCTGGCAGGGACGGTTATACCAATTAGTAAGTGGAAATATGGCCCTGTATACAGACATCTGGCCCTGAGAGGAGTTAATCTTGGTTAGCTCTGCAGGAGAGAGCAGCTTACATTCTTGAGTCTGGCCATAGTTATTTTTAAGATTTTATAATAGAACTAGAAAAAATTCATCATGGACTACAAAGTAGTATGCAAGGTTTTTGGCTAGGTACAAAAACTTTTAAAAAAAGTTATTGTGACATTTTACTTTTGCTGAACTGTAGGAATGAAGCACAGAAAGCATTCCTATCGCTTAAGGGTTCTCAAACTGGGGGTTGGGACCCCTCAGGGGGTCGTGAGGTTATTACATGGGGGGTCATGAGCTGTCAACCTCCACCCCAAACCCCGCTTTGCCTCCAGCATTTATAATAGTGTTAAATATATAAAAAAGTGTTTTTAATTTATAAGTGGGGGTCACACTCAGAGGCTTGCTATGTGAAAGGGGTCACCAGTAAAAAAGTTCGAGAGCCACTGCTATAGCTCCTTTAAAAACAGAGACAGTCAAGATTTTGCCATTATATGCATATTATATATTCACATAATATAAAGGATTAACTACCTTGGTGGCAAATATAAAACAGAATTATTGTAGTTTAGAAATTTGTTAGTGAAACAAGTGTGTAATATAAATAATAACTTAAAACAATTGTTATTACATAATCAGTCATTTGGGGAAATCAGTGTATGCTTGCTTTATCCAATCAGTGGTGTACTCATTTTAATTGGGTAGTAGACAGTCTGCAGCGACTCTAAATTAGGTCTTCCAGACTTATTATTTTAGAAGTCTGAAATTTATTTACCTGAATTTTCATAATTAGCAACTGTTTCTTAAATAGATAAAAAAGTGCAAGATAGTTGTTTCTACATTTAAAAAAATGTTATCAGGAAAAAAAAAAAGAGAACTAGCCCACCAAACTGGCATTTAAATAACATCATCCTTTGGGGTTTGAACTGGAAACTTAGGTCTTCGTTATGCAAACACTTATCTAGAACATTGCCCTGTTGGGCTAGTTTGTGACTTTGCGGCAACCCCCTCTGTATGGCGCAGTATGTTCAAGTGCTGCATATGGAAGGAATCATAAGAGCACAGCACTGCTTCCCCTGTGTGCCCATCCCCAAGGTCTGGGTAGCTCACATGGAGTTATAAGGCTCTTACTTCCCCGGAGTCACTTGCATAGGCCTCACAGCCTGTGGCACAATCAAGCCTGCTGACCTTACTGGGGCTACTTTTGTCAGTAAGCACTACCTCCTGAAAATGAGTCTTTGCAGGTGTGATCCCTTACGTTTTAATGAGCCTGAAGACCTCTGTTAACACTCCATACATAATATGCTCTGTTATGGTCTGGTAAAGCAACACATAGGTTGTGGCTTGTATGTTGATGTCAGACTCTGGCAGTACCCAGGCTCGCCACTAGGAGTTGAGAGGAGAGTGCTGCCACTGATATTTAAATTGAGTCATTAAAGTTTGCTAACACCCTGGGCTTTTTTTGTGGTGAATCTTTTAGACACACTCCATTGAAGTCAGATGTTTTTTGTGTGTGATTTTTATCAGTTTCAGGTGTTTTCATGGTATGTTTATTTTATTATCACTCATATAGAACATTCCAAAGAAAGTGAGGATTTTTGATTTGCTGATGTGATGTCTCAGTGTGCTATCACTGTAAAACAATCTGGTTCTCATGTGGATCTTTTTCAGTTAGAGTAGGAAATAAGGATTCTTGTTTATCTGTAAAAGAAAGAAAAAAAATCCCGGGCTTATAATATTAATAATGACCTCAATTCAGGACAGTAACTTAGGAATTAATGACCAGTTAAGGTTAATGGCCCAAGGCCCTGAGTCATTAAACTCCAAGGAAATGTCCTGCACTTTGATTGCCATTAGTTTATTAGAAATGGGTTGTAGAAGTTTAAAAAAAAAAAAAAAAGGGTGTTTCCAAACCCGTGGATGATCTGATGGTCACAGGAAAAGTGGATGTTTTATTATCTGCTTCCTGCTGCAGTCCCAGCATAGATAAAAATCCCCATACAGTCAATGGGATTTTGGCATATGCTAGGACTGCAGGGGCTGAGCAGCTCAACATTCTCCCTCCTCCTACCCCATTCAGAAATAAATGAGACACCCTTATATTGGGCATAGTCTATAATAAGACTGCAATGTAAAAAAAAAAAAATAGATTGCCTGGCTCTGTGAAGTCATCCCTAAATAACCCCCAAGTAGGTAGCTACAGGAACATACAAGAACATAATGATTTGGTCTATACATGGGAATATGAGCACTTTGGTGAGGCAGGTGTTGCATATATATTCATATGTGGGTAGGTAGTAAATATTTTCATTGTAGTCCATGTCCAATTTGTAGGCTATTTACACAGCCCGGGAGGTGGAAAGTCGTTTATGTGAGCAAAGGACAAGGAATGCGTAAACCTGAAGCCCTTTATTTATTCACACTGGGCATATGAATGCTGCTATGATGACAGTTGCTCAACAGTGTCCTACAAATAATTCTGAGCCCTTTCTGATGTAGTACATTTAAAGTAAGGTGACTTAGTGTGATTTTCACTTTAAATAGAATAAGGGTTAAATGATAACTTGACTTATCTTTTAAATGACAAAAAATAAAGAAATTGCAAGACCTTTTCACACATTAGATATGTATTGTCATTTATCATCTAGATATCAGGCTAGCAGTGTGAAGTAATAAAACATATCATCGAAAAATGTGCTATAGGTCTGAATCACTCTTTCATTCCACCTCCCAGCTAACTGTAGTATTAAATCAAACAAGCAGAACATTTCCTTAGGCAGCCATTGCCTTTTAATTTCCTGAAGAACCTTAAAATATCATTCATTACAAGTACTACACATATTTGGTTTTTAAAAGTCTCATAAATCAATAGCAAGCTGACTGTAATAATTATTACAAGTTAGTGCATAATTTTCGTGCTGAAGGCTGCATGCAGAACTTTAGCATATGCAAACGAGGCAATTCAAACTGTGTATAGATATTAATATGAAGAAGCAGGTAACGAGGTGCAGGCTATGAATTATGCATCAAGAGCGGCTGATCTTCAATGAGGAAAATGAATTCAGCATGTAATCTAATTAGTGATGGAAGTCTATTACATCTAACTGCAAAAGCAACCGTCCTTGAAACAAATTTATTTACAGTCCATGTTACCACTTGAAACAACTTTGAAATGATGTGTAAGACAACAGCTTAATTGTAAAAAAAAAATTTGTTTGTTTGTTTCAGTTCTAGACCTGGAAGGCCTCCTAAGAGGACTCAAAGTGTCACCTCCCCAGAGAATTCTCATATCATGCCACACTCTGTCCCAGGTCTAATGTCTCCTGGAATCATCCCGCCAACAGGTAGGACTGTTAGTAATGCATTAGCACTTGAAATCTTATGGCTGGTTGATTTATGTCCATTTGTTTAATAATCACAAACAATAAAAAAGGAAAAATATACAAAACCAACACCGTAATATCACATAACTTATGTTGCAATATGGAGTATCTTATTGTCATGTCAATGTATTGTCTACTAGAAAGATTAGCAGCACAACTTTTTACAATTCAAACACTTGAGTAGACAGTGGCCCTTTATAGTTTTTCTCTTTTGTTATTAAAAAAATAGTCCTTTGAAGCATAGTATTTCTTACCTTATTGTTTTCATCCTCCACTTGGCAAACAATGATTCCCTCAGTCCTTGTGTTTTGAATAACTCAGTGAACTTTGTGACTGCTCTTTTTTGCCTCTTTATCTGACCATTTGTACAATAGTTGATATCATCAGTAATGTGCCTGTCCCAGAGAATTGAGTTTATTAGTTTGAGTAACTACTTGTTGCACAAACATCCCTTATGATTTCTCACACTCAAATCATGCCCGTGGTATGTGTCTGCCTTCCTTTTGATTATAGTAATGTCCACTTAGGCAACATTTTGTCACTTAATTAAACTGCCATCATCCTTTTTAAGGTGAGAAGATAAACACTGTGGGTCAGATTCTGCTGCCTTATGGAGGTAGGATGTTCCTAGGATAGTCCCATTGAAATCAGTAGGAGGGGCCTACTACTGTACATAGAAGACCAAATCCATGTAGATGGAAGATCCTAATGGAAGAGTTGCTATGGAACCTCGTCCCTCAGCCTCATTCCATCTCCTTACTTTTCAGGCTGGCAGGAGCCCCTTTATCCTCTGCAAGGTTGATCTGAATCCCCCCACTCCTTCCCCAGGTACCCACTTACTTCCTCATCTTCATCTTTAGCACTGACTTTCTCTTCAGCAAGAGACACATTGCTATAGACAGATCTAAGAGGAGAAGGCAGTGGGATCACAAAGCAGCCTTGAGGAGAATAAGGGATCTTCGCAAGGATAAAGACTGGGAGAGAGAGAAGGGAGACAGATGGTAGGAGGACATTTGGGGAGAAGACAAGAAAGGGTGAGGGCAAGATTGGTAGCCATTGGTAGCCATTGGGAGCAAGGATGTAATGGGCAAGGCAGGCGTATGTTGGGTAGGCAGGACTGACAACATCTTGTGGGATAAGGGAAAGTACTCTTGTGGGGCAGGGCTAGTGAGAAACGGGGAATCAGGTTTAGAGAAGGGGAAGGTATAGTAAGAGAGAGGAAAACTGGTGAAGAGGAAGTATGGTGGATTCACAGAGAGAACAGAGTGGGAGGAAATTCTAGCATGAGGAAGAAAAGAGAAGGTGGTGGTATCCTTCAGGGAAAGGAAATGATTTTGGAGAGGGAATGATCAGAAGGGATAGAGGGAAAGAGAAATTTGTCAGGGATGGAGTGAGAGAGAAAGAAGAACATCAAGGAAAAGAAATCAGAGGAGAAAGATTTGTTCTAATTAGGTGGTGTGAAAGAAGTTGAAGAAAAATACACAGAGGGAAAAATAGAGAGGAGGGTGATAAGAGAAATAAAAAATCAGGCAACATGATCATTTTTTATTTTCTTTCATTGAAAGTTTTCTAGGTGATAGATAAGAGCAAATCCCAGTTGCTGGTGTCACCATTTCTGGTCTTTGTGGCTTCATCATTTCAAGCAACAATTTACGAATTAACTGTAATAATAAGAATTATTTATATAGTCCCCAGTTCCTCTCTTGCCCCCTCCCAAAAGTATGCAGAATAACAATTTGATCATAAATATAATAAAATATAGAATACCAGCTCCTTAAAATACCAACATATAAAATCAAATGAGGGGTCCAGGTTAATAAAAAAAGGGAAATGGTTTGGAAGGGAAGGCAATAAGTATAGGGAGAACAGTGGTGATTCATAGGACATCTTTAGGGAGGATGGGAGCACTTCAGGTTGCTTCATAAACATGGAGTGAGATGGTGAGATCCTTAAACAGTAGATGGAATATGACGACAAATATTGTCATTACCATGCTGAAGGGACAGGTCTTGTATATAGACTGAAGCAGCCAATCTAAGAACTTTAAGAGCCAGCACTACCAAGTGAAAGTCAATCCACCATTTTAAAGACAGCTAACATAAATAAAGCAGGGCGAGCTTAAAATATGATCATGATAGCTCAAATGAGTGAGCAGTTGCACTGCTATATTCTGAATCAACTGCAAGTGACAGAGCAGCCCCAGGGAGAGGTCTGCCAAGAGGGAATTACAGTAATTGTAATTAACGCTGTTAGTGCTGATAATGAAAACACACCATTTTACATGCACTGAAAACTCATATTCTGAATTTTTTCTCATACATTTCTTGGTAAGGATGTTTAAAGGTTTGGAGTTTTCATAAGGATATGTAGGAAGATTATGCATTTTTCTAAAAATAAACAAAACAAAACAAAATCAAGCCACTCCTGGAGTGCAGAATAGCTAGGGTCTCTTCCTTTAGCTGATTCTCCACCTTCTTTAAGTTTCCTTCCATAATATATATACCCAGTGTTAGGCCTTGTATCTATCCATTTGCTGCTTTCTGTACTGAAATTCTCTACGTGTAATTTTATTTTGAATGTTTGGGTGGAATTTGCTTCCTTGTCTTCCGCTGTCTTCCCTATTGCAGCAGTTCTCAAACTGTGGTCTATGGCCCACTGGTGCTAATTCCCCTTGTTTCCACTTAGCAAATCACAGTCACATTATAGGAAGAAAAGGCAATGCACTTTTAGCTAAAATTATTTATCCATGTAAACAATTGGTGTAGTTGCCACAGAAATGTAAGACGGTCCTGGATAGAACTGGGAGTGGTTTTGCACAATTTCATTTTGGAGGGGAGTTGGGTTATGAGACAATCTTTCTATTAAGATGTAGTTCATGTTACAAAAAAGTTTAAGAACCCAGCCCTTTTGGCTTCTACTTGACTGATAAGATATTTGAATCACTTATCCATAGGATTGGTGCTACATCCCCGGCTTTGGAACAGTCTCTTGGAAGACCCTCTTCAATATGCCAGACCCCAAGGGATCTCACTCTTCCTTCAGGGCAGGCCACTCGGCCTCACTGCCTCTTGAGACCGAACCCATGGGTCTTGAGCACTCCTGCCTCATACCGTGAGCACTGTTTTGCAAGTCCAACTGAGACAGACTCCTGGTAGAGACCTGTACACTCTTCAAGGATTAGTGGACCTCACCCAGTATTTGCAGTGACACTCAGGCAGAGTTTTCAAAATAGTAGGGTCTATTAGTCAAGTGGAACACAGCATAGGAAATCCTTAGAGTAGCATAGAGAAAAGAAGGTTAAAGCAAAGGCCATTCTGGTTAGCCCAGAGCCCCAGCCAAACTTTAGTAAAATTCCATTTTCAGGTTCTGTCTATCTCCCAGTCTCACCTCCTTAGTCAGTTCCCAGGTGAAAGAGAGCCCTCAGCTTCCTCCAGAACCCAATGCTTATCCTCTGCCTCACACCTCTCCAGTCCTCTGTTCTTGTGCTGGGGTCTTTGCTCAACTTCCCTGCCCCTCTGGTTGTTAGGTGTCAATGTCTTGGTAATTGGGTTTTTCATTGTCTTCTCAGATTTTCCATTGATATGGGATCAGCCTCGGCCAGTCCTTTTTAGTGACCCCTTCAGCCTTAGATAACTAGGCCACACACACACACCTATGTCTCTTAGCCTGCCCTGAGCACAAACGTAGTCCTTTTTCTCCACTGTGTATCCATGCAATATATACTGGAAACTGAGGCTCACATTGGATTCATAAAAATATTACAGAAAATTCCCACTTTATCAAGGCAATCCAATTCACAATCCCAGATTGGGATCTAGAACTAGGAGTCACACATCTGTTGTTTAGAAACCTGTTCTTTCTTCACTGGCCCAATTCCTTGCAACTTGTTAGGGAAAAAATACTTCTTTACCTGAGGACCAGCAGTTTGATACTCCCTTGCTTAAGGAGAAAATTGGTCACTCTCTTTTTACAGAAGTTCTGCTGACAAAAATCATGTCTGCTTTGGAGCCAGCTGCTTGTGTGATGCCAAGAGAGATTTGAAATAAGTTAGGGACACAATAAATATTAAATTTTAAAAGTAGAGAGTAAGAAAAAATCTAAGCAAGGCAACAAGCTGTTTAAGGGTAGTGCATAGTTATTTTAATGTAAGTAGATGCCAGTCTATTGAGGGATATTATGTTGAAAAAAATCACTTGACGGCTTATAATAGAGTTATGGGCTAATACAGCTAACACACAGGGAGACATGGAAAGCTGAACTTGCTTTGCCTCTAATTTCATAAGTGGGTATGTTGCTGTGATGCATCATGGATGTTTACCTCTGTCATCTTGCATTATACTATATGGTGTGATGCAATGCCAACTTTGTTGGACTTATGGCTTCATTCCAATGATATGCTTAGCTAAGGATTTTTTGTTAAATATCGTTTTCAGAACTCCCTCCATTTCCTCCCTCCACTTCCATTATTATTATTTTCCCCCAAGACTTGTTATTTTAAGTCAGTGACAATGTGGTATGCTTAGATAATATGAACATTACAGAAGACAGAAAATATACAGTATGATCACTGGACATTCTCATTTGCATTTTGGGCAAATGTTTTATTTTTAATCTCAAATGATCATTTTTGTTTAATGTAATGCCCCAAACCATTGTCCACACCCATTTATTAAAATAAAGTGTGTGGGGGATGTCTCTTCCTTTTTTCCTCCTTTCTTCCACCAATTATGGGAACAAGAAACAGGTACATTGCTCACCTGCAAATGGTTTTAAGTATCTAATTCACTTCAGGGAATTTGGCATGGCTCTTCTTTCCCCCCCCCAGAAAGACCTCAATGTTCACTATTCTGTGAGATTGAGTAGTTTTAACCATCTGTTCTTGGGAAGTGTTTAAAAATATTGGTGTATGTCTTTCTCAGAAATACATGGCTTCTAATAGTAAAGCCTAGAGATTATGACAATTATTATTGGTACAGTTATTCATTAAAAAGAGAGGATGATAGAACTACTAAACACAGCTTGATTGGGTTTGTTTCAAAATCGTTCTTTTTATATGGTTCACTTTTGATGCATTTCTGGCTATTGGATTTGTTTTATTTGTCTGTTCATCTTCCTGGGAGCTGTGGTTAGTGAAACCTTTAAAATAAACAAATCAGTCTTTCACCCTCTCATAGTTCTGTTGGACCACCCTCATTTCTGATCTGAAACACCCATACATTTGCAGCTGTTGTCCTTTCCTGAGCATAATATGCCAATTTGTGGATAATGTCCAGTGGCATCTGCACTGATATGTTAATGTGAAGGAGGGGGGAGGGATAGCTCAGTGGTTTGAGCATTGGCCTGCTAAACCCAGGGTTGTGAATTCAATCCTTGAGGGGGCCATTTAGGGATCAGGGCAAAAATCTGTCTGGGGATTGGTTCTGCTTTGAGCAGGGGGTTGGACTAGATGACCTCCTGAGGTCCCTTCCAACTCTGATATTCTATGAATAAAGTAGTTTAGCTTCTAAAAATGTCCTTCAATTCATGGTAATGACAACTCTTATTCTTCACAAGAGGGTAGCTGTCTATAATAATGAACTTTGCAATAGATTAGCAATGGTGAACTTTTTTGAATAGTTAATAGTACTTTTCTTCTCCATTTCCTCTTTGTTTTCCCCATTCTGTTTCCTCTTCATTACTATGACTCTGTCACTGGGAGCCATCCATACTTACTGCCCTACCAATGGCCTTGTTTCCCATGACACTGAATGCATCATGTCATGGGTATGTTGACTGGCTTTGTCCATAGCCCCCTGTACCAAAGAATAACGGGAGAGAGAGTGAAGAAAGGGTGAGTTCATAGTGAGAACAGAGTGAGAGAGAGTTTGGGTTCTAACAACAAGAAGAAAAGAGGAGGTGCTGGAACCCTTCAGAAAAGGGAAATGACTTTGAGGAGGAAATGATCAGAAGGGGCAGCCACCTGCTATCAAAAGTGGTCAAACGTGTAATCCACTTCTTCTTCCTGGCCCTTCTTCTTCCCTGTGGTATGAGGCATGTTGTAGTGGAAATGACTGTGTGCCATAGTTTGACCATTTTATTGTCACACTATATAATTAGAACTTCTGTTATTGATATAAAACTCTACAAATGTTACCATAATACACGCAAACAAACCTAAAGATAGGCAGTCTATTTTTACTTACAAAAAAATTGGTGGGACACCAGCAGGGTTAGCCCATATTAAATATACAGCTGTAAGTCCTCTCAATTGTATGTCACTTTGTATTTAATACAGTGCCGGTATCACAAGTACCCCATACATTTTATATTAAAAAAAGTTGACCTGGGAACTTTCTCATCAAGTTTCTCTTCAAATAGTTTTTTTCCCATCTGTGAATTAATGTGTTTAATACTGCCTGAACCACATTTATAATAGCCTAATCAGCCTTCTTCTACAGTCATCTTCCATATGACTTTTTCACACTTCCACTACTCCTGGAATGTGTCTTTATGTGGTAAACTCTTATTATCTCCTTACAATCTTTCATTGAAACACAGGACTTATCAATGTTGACCTGCACTTGAGGTGTTAAAATTAATTAAACACTAACCACAGTATGTAAAACAAACCAAACAAAAGTGTGTCTCCAGCCCATAGTTGACTGGTGTGTTTGGGTTTAATTGATGTTTATTTCCTTTTTTTCTGATAATAAGCTTCCTGATGGAGGGATTGTGTTTTGTTGTGTGCTTTTACACAGTGCTGAGCACATTGATGGTGCTCAGTGTACACTCTCAGCAAACAAGGTATCAGTATAAATATTAAGAAAAGGAGCAGGACAAGGAACTGTGGGAACTGGTAAGGCAAAACTGGGGGACTGGGAAGCTGGTGAGGCAGGTTTAAGCTAGCAGTACTTCATGGACTATTCCCAGATCAAGATAGTCATTCTCTAAAATGTAAACAGCACTGTATTCCACATTTTTCAGTTCTTGGGATAAACACCTTATTGAAGCTGAATCCAGGCCTGACTGTGGTGATGAGGGTGGGAAGAGAAAAGGGCTTTGAAGAGATGCCTCCTCAAGAACAGATTGCTCTCAAATTATTTGCAGTGTTGTTGTAGTTGTGTTGGTCCCAGGATATGAGAGAGAGAAGGTGGTCCAATAAAAGATATTATCTCACCCATCTCTACTCTATAATTGTTAGCTCAGTTTTGAAGCTTGGTGTACTTCTGTTGGACGTCAACTGAAGTCAATTAAGCTATGAAGCAGAATATTTGTTATTTTGATTTTTAAAATCATATGTGGCACAGAGTATAAGCACCTAGATAGATGAAACATACAACTCTTGCAATCTTAACTCATAAGACAAGAGCAATAGAAATTTCTTGCTGCTACGCAAGAGGAGAGAAGTGGTCAGGAAAGATCAAATTATTTAATAGGTGACCTTTATGAACCGCCATAATTTTTAATAATGAAAAAGATCACCATTTTTCATGCTTCTGTCTCCCTAGTTGTGCTTCTGGTCCCTTTTCTGCTGTCTTCATACCACTCTGTATTCTGTTTCCCATTGATCATGTGATGCCGAATATCAGCTGGTACTGAGTCACAGAGCTGACCATGGAAGATAGAATGATTAGGAGGGAAGGAGCTGGATCTGAAGATAAGGAAGATGGTAGCATGAAAAAATAATCAACTGGTTTTCAGAATTTAAAAATAATAGTTCAATTTTATAAGTCAAACTTGGTGGACATGTATTGAGGTTTATATTTTGCAATCAACCAACTTGAAACTGTGTTTCATACAAGGCATTCCACTAGACTAGCAGTTCTCAAACTGTGGGTTGGGATCCCAAAGTGGGTCACGACCCCATTTTAATGGGGTCACCAGGGCTGGCGTTAGACTTGCTGGGACCCGGGGCTGGGTCTGAAGCCGAAGCCCCGAGCCCCACCATCCGAAGCCGAAGTGTTTCAGCCCTAGGTGGCAGGGCACAGAGTACAGGTTACAAATTTTTATAGGTGCTGAAACTAGGGGTGCATGGCAACTATTCAAATTGTTCCAGCACGCCTACATATTCTTCAGTCCTGTCCTCTTTTGTAATCATGTCTCATGTTGTGTTTATTTATGATGGGTCCTAACTTTCTGGCTTTTTTTCCTGTGTTTTTTAATGTCTGTAACAAAAGTATACTGCATAATATAAACTCTCCATTATTCCACTTCCCCAGAAAATTGAAAAGCAATTGCTGTCACTTTTCATATTTTCAATTAAGCATTTTTTAATCAATATTTTTAAACAGCAGAGTATTGTAGGCACAGAAAGCATTTGGTAAAGCTCCCTAATTGAGTCTTCTACTTGGCCCACTGAGCAGCATCTTTAATTTGAAATGTGTGGTACTGAAGCAGTGATACTTCAAGTGCTCCTCTTACCTCTCTTAGTGATTGCAATATTCTACTGTTTATAGAGATAAAATGCAGATGTAAAGTGCTTTCAGAAATCAGAAATATATGGCATATTTATGGACAGAGAAAAATACTACTTTTCAGTTACACGGCTTCTTTCATCCCATAATTTCAAAGCACTTTACACACTTAATTTTATTACATTAACTTAATCACAGTTTTTGTCTTATTTCTTCAGCAAATTTGTTTTATGAGGGATGAACTTTCCTCCAGTTATTACTTATGCCCCATCTGATGCCAAAATCCTTCGTTTCCAGTGTAAAGACATTATAATGGGCTTGCAATACACTCTGCTATTTAAGTTGCTTCCTGTCTTACTATGTTATTTTCCTTTTTTCTCTTTTACTCATCTTTGAATGATAACCCGGCAGTATAAGGGTGATCTCTCCCTTATTACTACTTCTTACTTTGGGCCTGAGTCAGTAAAAATGTGTTCCAACTTCCACTGTCTTTTCAAAGCCTGCTGAACTCTGTAACATCATTTCCACCGCTCTTCCCTGGGTTTGGAAGTTTTTACAAGGGCTTCCTGACTATGGAGGCCAGGTATGGAGTTAACAGAGTACAGCTGTTGGTAAGGTGTGGCAGTGCTTTTTCTAAAGTAGCATCTTGGTGTTCAAAGCCAGTTAAACCAATCATGGAATAATTTCATGTTAATTTCTTCACATTTAAATTATATTTTCTTGGCATATAACCACACTTTATCAGTTCTACCTAATAAAGTGTCATCATTATTATTTATTTATTTATTTATCATCCCACCCAAAAGCATACTAGTCATGTTATAGAGGACATAAAAAGACACAGTCTCTTACAACTTAAAGACTGGATCTTGCAAATGCTTATTAAAGGATTAAACTTTATGCAAGTGAACAGTTGAGTTGAATTGTAGTACTGTGCGCAAAAAGATAAACTTGAGAGTAAATTTTTGCAAGACCAGGACCTAGAATTTCCAGCTAATACGATGTGTGAGTATGAGAATTGCCAATATGGGAATGGAGTAAGGAAGGATGAAGGTTACTGTAATATGATTTGCCAGTTGCTCAGTTTAGGCATGTACAGCTTTTAGAAATAAAGAAGATACTGATGGTAGACAGTAAGTAACATTGACATATTTCTTTCTCAAATAGGTGCTTATTAACATAGTATTAGGCTATTGGTAATATCATGATTCTTAATCTGAAAAGTGCTTTCAGTTGATTACTACTGTATATTGAGCTGTTTACCTGTTGGAAATAAGATAATATATTGTAAACTTAAGCAACAAAGCCTATTTTTATAGTGATAAACTGTAAACTAATTCAATAAACCGAATCAGATTATGCAAACATTTTTGCACTTCATTAAGGAAATAGTCACTATAATTAATGTGAGAGCTTTTATCATGTTCACTTGTTGACGTATGGCTAGGAAGATACAGTAGACTAAACTCTGTAAAGATATTATTTCATAGCTTTTTACATTTTAATTATGGTTTTAATACAGGCCATTTGTCCTGATCTGAAAAGATTGTCATGCTTTTGTCATCTTATTGTCCTGTTGAATGGCTATCTTGTTCTACTTTATCACAATGAGGAGTTTTGACAATTAGTTGAAATGCAATCCTTTCACTGTTCATCAGTTTATAAGTCTCACTGAGACCATAATTTTGTCAGACTAGATGTGGATACAGTAAAATTTTGCTAATCCACACATTCCATAAATCCCCACTAAAATGTAAATGAAAAATGGTCCTGGCCCAGTTCTCAGCAAAGATTTAAGGGCCAGATTATGAGGCCTATACTCATCCTGCTGAGCACTTATTCATGCAGATAGTCCCATTGAAGTTAAAGGGATTACTCAAAGAAGTCAATGCTTAGCAGTGTGAGTAAGGGATCTACAATCTGACCCTTAATTACAGGTAGTCATGTAGGACTCTGGGGTCTGACAGCTGGAGTCCCACTGCCCTCTACCGGTGAGGGACTGGGGGGAGAAAGGAGAGCCTGAGCCCAGACTGCCTCCCAGTGAGGTATTGGTGGTGGGGAGAGGGAAGAAGAGCTAGAGTCCAGGGCAGTGGGGCTCCAGCTGTCAGCCCCGGAGTGGCGGGGCTCTGACTGCCCCCTTTATCCCATCCCCCCACCTCCCAGGTATGCACAGCCCTTCTGTACTAGTCTCAGCCCTCTGGGGCTGACAGCTGGAACTCTTAAAAAAAATAACAGCAAAAAGGCACCCAGCTCTTGCTTCCCTTGGGAGGCCCACCCCATAGTTCGAGAACTGCTGGTGTAGACAAGCCCTTTATGTTCTTTTAATTTATTTATTTTTTTGTATGTAATTTCCTAAGCTCTCAGTAAAATAAAAAAAAACAAATTCCGTAATGTGGAAACATATGGTTCCGCCATATGGGTCATCCTCCAAGGTTGGAAATGAGGAACATTAGATCCACAGCATAGACCATTATCACTTGAGCTAAAGGAGAAGCTAGTAGCATCAGTAGGCTGGTACAATGTGTGTGGACCTGCCAGTAGAGATGGACCTGATACACTTTGCCAGTTGTTTGCACAACTATTTGCTATACAGCAGTAGAATGTGGGAATCAGGATTTCCAGTTTCTATTCCTGTCTGTGGAGGGGAGTGTGATCTAATGGCTACAGCTCAGCCAAATAGCCTAGATTTGTCACATTCATCCCGAAAGGCAATATGACTAAGTGGATGAGATTTCAATCCACTGAGCATCTGTAAATAGTGTCTTTCAGTGGCTCAAGTTGGCCAAATCAGGATGGATATTCATGTGAACTGTAAAAGGCACTTCTCTGACCTCAGGATTATCCCTCTACCAAATTTAGAGTTTATGCTCCAAAGCATAGAGGTGTGCTAGAAATCTTCACAAAAACTGTTGTTTTTTGTTTGTTTTGTTTTTTAACATTGGCTTAAGAACCCATTTTTCCTGAATGTTGTTCTTGGAAATGTCTGAACTGTTTTTGCTGAAGTTATAAGCAATTGAAATGGATGTTTGTACTGGGAAGTTCTAAGCGACCTTAAATATAGGGGTTTCTACCAACTCCACCTACTATTATGAAGTATTATTTGTCATTGAAATAAAACAGTTGTTAGTTACCGGATATATATTGTGATGTTTATTTTTATTGTTTTATCATTTCATTATTATTTTTATTATTTATTGTTTTATTTTATGCATTGGTTCATAATGGGAGTCTCAGTTGTTTGTAAGAATTAATGAGATTCTCCTGTAGTTCAGATCTCATGCAAAGGCATTCAGTAGAACAACAATGAGGAAATCAATAGATCCCTTGTTTGTTTGCAGCCCTCTTGTTCTGAATGTGAGAGCTTTCAACAAAGTTTTGAAAGATACTTGGTATCTATGGTGGATGTCCACCCAGCCAAGTTTTATCTGTAATCATTAACTAAAAGAATTTTTTGCCAGATTAGCAGTGGATTGTCATTTTCTCCTTCAGGCATGTAGGATTTATCTTAATTAACACTACAGTTAGGAATAAGACTGATCTGCTAAATTTGGAGTCACATTGTGATCTTAAAAACACTACAAATTTGGGTATCTTCATATTTCATGTTCTTCTCATTATGGAACTGGTTCTGCCACCCTTCTGCCAATGGGAATATTTGTTGAGTAAGGTTCTACTCAATTGGAGTTAGGGTAGCAGGATTTGGTTTGAAGCTTGTGGATGTTCTGCTTGTTCACATTTCTTTACTGCAATTCTATTTCAAAGCAGAGAGATCAGGTTCCTGAATGCTAAGAAGCCATGGAATTAGAGTACTATCTTTGAATGACATAATCAATGAAGTGCAAATGCATTTTTTTCTTCATTTACACATGATCTACTAACAGTGTTACATATTCTGTTCAGTAAAGGATGGATCCATGCTTATATGTTCCAGAATGATGGTTCATGTTTTCATTAAATTTATTTGGGGATCGATTCTCTAATGCAAGAGGGCAAACTGTGACTAAAGACTTACATATGAGTTTATACTTTTTCTATTAAATATTATTGTTTAGTACAGCTGTCTCCCGAAGCATGTAATTTTCCAGCTTTTTCCCAATAATTTAAATGTTCAAGGAATATTGGCACTATATGTACAAGTGAATCAGCATGGGAAACATTGGGCAGCCATACTGGAACTTTGTCATAGGGTGAGGGGAGTGGGTGGAGCTCTGATTCTAGGCACACAAATAAAATCTCTGAGGAAAATAGATGTAAGCAAACACCAGTGGAGTTGAGCAACTCTAGGTGATTGAAACTCCTGAGCAAGAAAGATTAGAGTTTAAGATTAATAAAATACAGCTGGAGCTATTTAAGTAATTTATATTAGATAATAAAATGCCTCTAATGGGGTTGCATTACTGGGGGAAATAACCCTTAAAGGCTCAGGAAGGAGAATCCCATGAGAGCAAATTGATACACAAAAATTCAGTTTCTAGTTGTCTTTGGACCTTGCAAAAGAACAAATACATGAATGTATAACACACAAAGATCATTTATATCTCAGTAAGCAGCATGGAGGGGTCAAGCATGTAATCATCACATCATATCTAACGTTTCAGGCAACAAGCTTATTGAACACAAAATGAACTTAGAGCTACTTTTCCAAGGAGAACCAGTCATCATACAAGTTGTCCTTTTGACTTACATCTGCAATAGCATTTCCTGCATGAATTTGCTAAGACATGATAGAATACTACCAGAATTATAATGAATCCCTTATCCATAATGCACTATATTATTGTTTTTTGCTAATGTCATCCCGTGCAATATATAAACTCTCTCAGAAGGCAGACCAACTGGAGACTGTTTTTAAAGAGGCAGAGGTGTATGTTGTAGCTAAGGTAGAGGACTGAGAAGTCAAAGGCCTGGTTGTGCCACAGACTTCATCCCAGACCTTGGGCAAATCACTTAAATTTTTCTGTGACTCAATTTCCTTATCTGTAAAACCGAGATAATACTCATCTCAGAAGTATATTATGATGCAAAATTAATTGATGTGAACCGCTCATAATTGTTTATAAAACTATGTGTGGGTAGATATGTTTTGTCAGAGTTTGGACTCTTTTGAGTCTGAGAGTCAAAAATTAATTGTGGTCCTAGCTTTCATGTGTTCAAGTCCTTCTAGGTTTGACAACCTGCTTGAGTTTACTTTCTACTTTCTGCGTTTATGGGTTAGTTACCTTTGGGTACAAAAAGATACCACCTCCTCCTCCCTGATGTGGAAATAATGAGAGATCTGCCTTTCTGAGCCATATATTGTCTGATGTGTGTCTGAGACAAAAAATGAAATGGGAATGGAGGGGCGTGGGAGGAGCAGTCGAAAGAAAGGGCAGATAACAAACAAACAAACAAAAAACCCCACTCATATAGTTCTGTAAAAGGATCTGAGTTAGATAAAAATTCCCCAATTTAAACACATAACTTCTGCAAGAGGAACAAAGGAGAGAAAGAAATCTTGATTATATGTAGCGGTTCAATAAAAGAAGCAGACTGGTGGAGAAGAAAATCCATTATGCCAACCACTGTGTAGTTGACTTTTTAATGGTGATCACTATAACATCACATTGATAATCCATTTGTCCCACCCTACCTATCCTTCTCTATTTGTGCACCAACATATATTTGTCATTATTATTTATTTTAGCTTCAGTACAACTGATACTGAAAGTCTTTGGACAACTTCTGTTAGTGGGAGACCATATACTAGCTGCACGGCATTATACATTCTTCAGTATTTGAGGCTCTGCTGAGTTATGGAGCTTCTGCAAGGGTACCCACTTGAGCCACCAGAGCAGTCACTGGGGTTATCACTGTAACATGTTCATCACTCTTTAAGATAAACGTGATATTTATTGTTCTGGCCCTCCCAGTGCTGCTTTTCAGCTGTACATTTGCTCTGTTAAAAGTGTACCTAAAAGAGTACTGCCCTCTGTGTGTGAGTGTGAGAGACCGAGACTATGTTTCTTTATCACATGGGAATACCTATACACTTGCTGTACCACTTGTTCATTTATTTGCTGCTGTGCGGTATTACACAGCTACCGCTAAGTTACAGTGTTATTCAGTTAATTAATGGGAACTCATCAATATTATAATGCTTTTAGGGTTGTGTTCTCTCGACTATGCTTGTCTGGGATTATTTGGTTTGTCTTCACCAATGTGGAGCACATCATTGTTGATTTTATATATATTTATATGTAAGAGAATCTTCTCATCAACCCCCAAATTAGGGTGTATCCACTCTGTGGTATTGTAAGATAATCTATTCGTTCTATCATTGAAAAAAGAGCTGGAACTGCTATTTCTAAACATGGCCGTTTAGACATGAAGAATGGGATAACAGTGTAGCAGGGTGCTACTGTTATTGTTAATTATTCATCTAAATAAGAATAAGGTCAGCAACAATTTATGGTGAATCAGTTTCTGAATCTGAAAATCATTGTCACCATGGAAATAGCCAAACTGGAAGGATAATATCTCCTTATAAAGGCAAAATTGGCAATCCCCTGATTGTCCAGTTTTTGCTCATTAAAGAACATAACAATATTAAAGGAAATAGTCCATGTACTGGCAATTGCAGGTCTCCTTTACCTAAAGACCATCATCCACCAACATTACCTTTCTGTTACTTCTATTATACAAGAGTTAGCTCAAAGTGTAAGGATTGGAGCAAGTGTTCCCTGCTGTATTACACAGTCTTGTCTCACCTATTCTGTTTCCTGTTCATGGTGAGGCTCACCACTAGTAGTGAATTCACACCCAGGATTTCAAAAATCCCTTTGCTCATGGGGGGAAAGAAGCTTTCATGGGTGAATGTCATGCAGAATTTAAGCTTTCATTTAAAGAAAGACGTTTCTGGCAGTTAGGGTTGCAAAGATGCTATAAACCAGTGCACTGCTGTCTTTCTGAAGCTGTAGACAGTTTCTATGGCTCAGATGCTGTCCATAGCTGTGCAAAGTCACAGGAGAGTACATTGAACAATCTTACAAGTTTTCAGTGCTACTACTCAGAAGGCGGCAGGCAGGCAGCAGTGAAACAGACCAAAATCTAGTTAATTTCAGCCTACTGCAAATAGGCAGTTATGAGCAGCTGTGGAGGATGCCAATGGAGGGTTATTCACTGGGAAAGAAGACTCAAAAATGTAAGGTTGAGGGAGAGAAAGAGGAGTGGAAATAAAATTACCATCACAGCTTACACGAAAGCTGGGCAGATGAGGGTAGAGTAGGGTATAGAGATCCCCTCCCCAGACCTTCCTAGAAACCAGGAGACTCTACAGAAGGAGTAACAGAGATGCAGATAGAGAGTGATCCTTCTTCTTTATGTTACTGGTGAAAAGTAATAATGATTCCATTTTATGAAACTACAACTACCAGGATGCAGTAGCACAGATATTTTTCCCAGTGGCTAGTAGGTTTTGCTTTGAGTAGATAAGCATTATATAAAGTTTTCAAGCCCTGCCATCACTTGATATTCCCACTGCTTACCACTGTTCTGTCACTTCTGTGGTATGTTTTCTTCTGTGAGTAAACAGAAGTCCTGATCCTTGATGTATCTTTTGCAATATACAAAGTTGAGTCCATCATGTTCCTTCCAGTAGCTGGATTCAATCTGCTGCCTAAATTTTGAACATGAATATACCCTTGTCATGAAAATCTGTTGCAGTACAACTTTTTGTTTATTACTTTCTTCTTTATTATGGGGGAAGGATCCTGTTCTTTTTGTATTCTGGATGACTACCCCCACTTTTCCCCTGCTTTATAGCTCCTCCCTTTGAGACCTCACGGTGGCCTTATGACAAAAAAGGAATTAATATATATCCATGTTATCTTTCAATTGCCACATATATGGTGCAGTTGATCTTGTGAGCAAAGTGTGGTACCCTGCTTACCCCAGATTGATTGCAATATTTCTACAGCATTGACAGATCTATTAGGTACAAGGGATTGTTAGTTATTTGTAGTGGAGTCTTAGGTATATTTAGTTCTAACAGTTTTGAACAAAATAGTTTGGATATAAGTGATCACAAGATCAGCAGTTGAATATTTGTTCCTGTAAGATTCTAAGTTATGGACAATCTTCCACAGCTCTTGTTTTTCCAATAGACATTAAACCATCTGTATCATTTGCTTAAATTAACAGTTTGCTTTTGGATTTTTCTGGATGGTTTTACACTTTAAAAAAACTTTTACTCTATGTGGAATGCCATGATAGAGTGGATTTGGTGTGACTGGTATTCCATTTTGTATTCAGGAATTAAGCTATTTCAAAATATCTCGAGTTATAATTTACTATGAGTAAACATTCACTCTCATTCCATGTGAACAAGTCTGATCCCAGAATTCGCCATCGGCAATATGGTATTTCATCTTAGTCTGTGACTTAATCTCAACTAGTTCCCCCCTCCCCAAACTGGCATATCAAACTAGTATGTGTAATACTTTATCCATTTTGACATCCATATATGTGACATTTTCATTAATGATCATTGCAAATTTCACTAGGTCCAGATTTATGCAGTTTTAGCCCTGGCAAAAGTTCCGAACACAAGATCTGCTATATAAAATTCCTGTAATGTTGGTAGGAATATGAGTCTAAATTCACTTCCAAATATTTTTCCCTGCCTCTAAATTCTGGAGTTCATATAATAGACCTGAGTGTTCAAGCCCTTGGCTATGTAGAGAAATGCTATTGAAAGAAAAAGGAAGGCTATGATCATGTCATGAGCTGTCCTGGGAAGCCCCAACCCCTGCCACCCCTTAATTTCCATCTTTCATCCTGGCTGTCCAGGCAAAGAGTTCATAGCATTCTTCTTAGCCAACAGACTGGGTACCTGGATGGACAGAAATTAGGGATAAGAATGTGGGGTTTGTACCAGAAATGGTGATGTGCTTCCACAGAGTTCCTTCCCCCTTCCCCCCCCCCCACCGCTGATTCTCCAGGAAGTTAATAGATTCTGAAGCCCAAACACAGGGCAGGACACAGGGAAGACAGCATGATAGTTAATCCTAGCTTTTATATAGTTTTTGATTAGGTGGGTGAGGGTTAGAGTCAGTTGATATAACTTCATTCATATCTTCAAAATTCAGATACAGAAATTCTGCCTTAATCATGGACTTTTTAGGTAGCAACGGGCACATTTGCCCCATCATTGGTTTTATCTTTGTGTAGAAAGTGTTTAAAAAGTAGCTTTTTTCCAATGTGGCTTATATAACCTCTTGGAGAACATTGTCTTCTGGAATAGTATTTGAATCTGCTCCACTGCCTCTTTTGGAGTTTTTCATGACTTAATTGTATTTATTCACTTAATACAGATGCATCTGTGTCCCATTCCCAATAGCAAGCTCCTCATTTCATCCTCTGTCACTAAATGCTAACATCTCATGCAGTGCTTAGCTCCTACACACTTTTATTCAGTTTGGTTCCTATGGTTACGTGATGTGATTCCTTTTAACAGAGCTTGCAGTATAATCATTATAGTTTTTATTTGTTGTGGTGGTGCAGTTTCTGCTCCCCTGCATATATATCCATTCACTTATAAGCTGTTTTATAATTATCTCACTATATACACCATCCACAAGATGTCTGCATCTCTCTTAGAGGTTGGAGTGAGGTTTTGAGGGTTTGTTACAAAGTGGCAAATGTTTCATCTGTTTTTTGTTTGTCAGTGTTGGTAGCATGGTAGTCTAATGTGATATTTCTTCAGATCCTCACATCTTTTGATCAGGCCATTGATTTTGTGTGTGTGTGTGTGTGTGTGTGCATTTCTTCATCTTTAAATATGATCATATTGTAAACATCTTCTGCTCTCTGAAATTAAGTAGTTTTGAGCATTTGTTTTTCTGATTGGTTTTTCCTTCTCTTAGATTCTTGCGCATTTTTAAGTGATGCATCTTCCTCCTTCCTCTACAAAACAAAGTAGAGTAAAAGAGACAAGTTTAATTTGAGGTCCCTCTCAGACTTTACTCTGTGTCCTCATAACTTCAGAAGTGTTTGAAGTGCAACCATGTTCTGGCAAAATCATTAGATTCATTTTAAACACCTGTATTGCTGCTACAAATTAGACAGATTTCTTTTTGCCTTAACCCTTAGCACATTGACCAGTCCTGAGTTTATCAGGACTGGCTAATTTATTGGGTTTGTGGGGAAGTCCATTAGGCAGTGCCTGTTTAGGAAAAAATAATAACTAAATGCTGATAATGGAGAAGCTGCAGCCAGGCAGCAACATAAAGGGGATTTGTGGGACTAGCCCCACTAGTTACTTTCCCACCCAGTTTAATGATGGATTCAATTTTAACGATGTTATGTTTTGTTTTAAACAATTTGTTTTGTACTAAAATGAAAATTGTACAAAGTAGCAGCCTGGTTGTATTCCACGTCAGTTTACTGTGAACAACATAAAATAATTTCTTCTTAATTCTTTAAAAGTAAATAAATCCTTTTCTTCTTTTTTCTAAGTGTCCTCATACCTTACTCAGTATCTCTCCAGTATCTGTTATTCCTTTCACACACACACACACACACACACACACACACACACACACACACACACAAATACTTAGATCTATTAGAAAAAATCCCACTGATTGATAAAACTGATAATTTCTGAGAACCCTTTAATTGTTAAAACCTGCCCAAACCAATAATTCCAGAACTTTTGGACAAATTGCTACAGATTCCCCTGCTCATGCCCTCTTTGTTTTGTCTGTTTTCAAGTGGAAAGAGTTGGAAAATGCAGGACCACCTCAATAATATTGTGACAGGAAAAGATAATATAAACTGTTAGCTGCTGCATAGTGAGCTAACAAGGCTAATCACACAGCACAGGATTCTTAAGAGTTTGTCAAAAATGTTGGGAAACTTTCCTAAACACTTTATAAAATATTTTGATATTTGAAATTATTTTTTGTCAATTTCAAAGTTTTATTTTTTCCCTGTTATTTGCAAATTTTTTCTACATTTTATTTCTTATGTGGTTTAGACTCCATAGACCTGCCTACCTCTAGGAATGCTGTGTCAGGCTCCAGTGACAGACATCATCTTGGTGCTGGGGCATTCAGGGTTCCATCACCACTCTATCTCTCTTCTGCTGGAAATCCACCTCCTACTGCTGCTGCCCATTCTGTCTTGTGTGAGGAGCCATCTGTTCAGAGAGCCAGCAAAACCTGGGCCAAGAGACTTCTAAGGGCAGATACTAATGCAGCTTCATGGTGGAGAGGCAGCTAGAAGCAGCAGACAAGGGGACTACGGGATGGTGGGCATTGTATCAATACTGAGCATCTTATTTAACCACTTAATGAGTTATACAGGGTAGGTCACACTTCTCAGAGCTATTGTTTCAGGCTCTCTGCAGACTCAGATATCGGATCTTCACAACCCTGATAGCTATAGACTTCTTTCCCCTTTCAAATATAGGCTTGGATTCTGGGGTACATGATGGAAACTGGGAAACATGCTGATTTTCTATACTACAGCATGCCTTCTGGCCCTAACTTAAGCTCTGGAAATGACTTTGGGATAAAATTCTGCAGTCCATACTTAGGTAGATATCTGAGTTAATGCTCAGTTTCTATGACATGAGGCAAATTTTAATCAGTAATCCATTTGTAAAAGGCTCTGTATTTGTTTACCAGTCTTAGGAGACATCTAATCCAACATTAATTCTGGTTCTTTATTAAAAGTGAATGTTTATATTGTGAAATCAGTTGGTCTTGGTTATATGAATGTATAGGAGGTTGAACAAAGAAAAACTGTAAACTATTATTAAAGAACGTGACCGTGTTAGAGAAGTAAGGAAATTCAAAGTGACACTACTCTGTCTGGTATCCAGGACAATGTGCCTTCTTTACTTTTCTGCTTCACAAAATGTATTTTTACATTTGTGTATTTTCCTGTTAGTAGAACTTCCCCCTCCCACCTTTTTTTCCTTTAAGGAGGGAAGAGAGAAAGCATAGATTTGTTAAAGTGATGGAGTGATTACATGTTGTGTACATATACATATTATTTAAAAAAGAAGGATTATTAAATTTATGGTTGCAACTGCTCTGGATGAGTTATTCATGCATGCCCAGTCAATGGAACTCCACTAAGGCATGGGGGTCTGCAGTGGCTGTTTATGGTATCCGGGCCTTACTAAGCATTGGACATGTGCATTAGCCCTTTTCTAGCCCCAACGCATTAACACATTTTAATTTTGATTCTAAAATACTCTGCAGCAAATGAAGTGGTAATGGTTTAAAAATTCCACATTTTAAAGAAAATTAAGTTCTGTTGGATTTACAGGAGTGCAAACAAACACCCCCCTGAAATTATTACCTTTGATTGTATTCCCTCATGGTTTGGGTATGATTAAACAGATTTAGGGTTTTTAAAAATTATATAAATGACTGTAGCTTAGTTGTAGATTCCTTGTTGGGACACACTTTATCTTGAAGTTCATTTAAATGATCAAGTTTTCCCCTGCCCCCCCACGATGTGAATTTAAATGGAAATTATGACTCAATCTTAGTCCTCTGTGATATAGCTTGATAATAATTCTCTATCAATAAAATACTATTTATTTTTAGAGGAAATACAAATAAAATCAAAAATTTGAACGCCAATGCATAGGTTCATTGTTTTTATTTACTAGAGATCTGGTCCTGCAAATATGCACAAGTTACTTCACTTATTATATATAGATATACCCAGCTCATAGAGCTGGAAGGGACCCTGAAAGGTCATCGAGTCCAGCCCCCTTCCTTCACTAGCAGGACCAAGTACTGATTTTGCCCCAGATCTTTATGTGGTCCCCTCAAGGATTGAACTCACAACCCTGGGTTTAGCAGGCCGATGCTCAAACCACTGAGCTATCCCTCCCACCCATTGGGACCACTGATGTAAGAAATGTTCCTTGTAAGAGTGTGTGTGCAGAATTAGGCCCACAAAACTTACAGTATGATTTAGTAGATTATCATTATACTCATTTACTACATTTAAAACATTTGACGATATGTATTCTGTTTTAAATATAAATAATAAAGGTCTTTTTTTTCCCTTTTATAAGAAACTTTAAATTTGACACATACACAACTGAGCTTACAATCTGGCCACTTTGAGACCCTGATTTTTCTAAAGTCCCATTCCATTTAATTCAATGGGAATTTTGCCTGTGTTACAACTGCAGGTTTGGGCCCTTAGTGTTATGTATACACTTGTATTTTAGTGCTTCAGTTATGCTCTTAAACTTGTACATGGGTTAATGCCCTAGGTCTCCTGCTGCTTGATATTTAAGCAATCAAAGATTTAATCTTGCTCCAGTTGAACTCCAATATGAGTTTTGCGCTTGGCTTCAGTTTAAGCAGGATCAGGCCTTCAGTGTTGTAAATAAGGATAAATAAGCATAAACATATTGCTAATTTAGGATGTTCAAATAAACTAACATTATCCACATCAATATTTTCTGAAGCAGTCCTTCTTACCCAGGCAAAATCACTGAATCTCACCATCCCATATTAAAAATATAATGTAAGACTCTTCTAATTGTTAAAGAAACAATACTGCTAATAACTCTGCATCAATTCTTCTATCAAGTATACCAGAAAAAATGAAGGCAGTTTTTTTTACAGATAACAAAGACAAATTTGTTTCCAGCCTTTAAAAGTCATCTTTAATCAGTACCAGTGGTGAGTGAATTTGGAAATGTGGTTATCTGAACTGGTGAGTACTGAATTCCATCTACCCAGCTAAAACTGCCCTGTTAAAGAACGTGCCTACGTTATTTCATGGTATAGTGTCATTTTTTTTCAGTACTCTGTGGAAATATTTGAATTTTATAATAGAAACAACTTGCAGGAAATATTCAATATTTCTGAATAACTGGTAGAAAATCAGAAATATTGATAAAGGGCACATCTGGCCTTCATTCTGCAATAGTTGGGAAGATCTGATTTTTGTTCATTATACTCTTCAGTCGTGCTATTATCTGTTACTTTGGTGAGATCTTGTTAGCAACTTCATTAGATAAGAAGTGGCCTCTAATCTTGATGTCCAGCTAAAAGCTGAATGTTTAGAAGGATCAATGTTAACTATGAATAGTAAGTCCTGACTCCTAATTAAAGAGTCTAACTCTCTTTGCCATTTAGAAGCTTTATTATTTCAATGCTCATCAACCTAGATTAGATAACCCATCAACCACTAAAGAAAAAGCTTATTTTTCATTTTTGTTTAAGTGAAGGTATACCTTATAGTCCATTTAAAAAAAAATCCATATGCAAATGATCACTTCTAAGGCTACAAATTGCTTTTTGCCTTATTTTGTCAGTATTCCGAGTCTCTGAATCCATGTTTCCCTGCTCTGTTTCATAGGGAAATCAAATTGGTTTTGTGATACATTAATGTTTTATACAATATTCCATAGAGAACATTAAATAAAAAGAAAAGAAAAAGGTTGACCTCTAACACCTTCACCCATTTCTTATGTCAAATTGGGAAATGTTGAAAGCCCTATATGGTCATAACCCTTCTATCTAACTGTGACCCCCCTTAACATTAAGCAGGTGACTCGATTAAACATAAATCAGGCATAAAATGCCCTGCATGAGGCAGCACAGTGAATCAAGCAAATTATCAAATGGCAAAACTCATTCTGTGCTCTGGGCAATGTAAGCTGCCAGCACTTATACATCAAAACTTCACTCAATGTAAGATTGATTTTATTTTATTTTGTTTATTTTAATTCCCTTTAGCATGCTATGTTACTCCTGTAAAATGCTGTCTGCATCATTAGCTTCCTAAGAAATGCTTTTCTTTTCTAGCAAAGGCTGATCACAATCTTAAGCAAAGAAATCTATCTATGACTACATATGCTATAGTCTGTAGTGCATGCTAGTAGAGCTGGTATGTTGTGTAGTGGTACTGAAACTCAAGCTTCTGTGACTGTATTGATTTGCGTGTGTGTGTGTGTGTGTGTAACTTTATCAAAAATATGAGCACCAAAGGAATAATGTAATAAAATTGAAGCACAGTAGCCATTGAGGATATTTTCCAGTTCCAGTAAAGATGTTGGGATTAAAATATGTAAGTCCAATCTTAAGGCTGGAATGAATTTTTATGTAAGATGATACATGTCTTCCTTTCACAGTGCTTTTTATGCTGCCTTAAAACATGTCAAAATAATCCCCAGCAGAGGAGCCTAAAAGGAATGTCAGCTCTGTGGTTATGTAAATTGAACTGAGTGCTTTACAGCAGGTTTAAGATTTTTATAACTCAAAAGTTGTTAACAGCCAGCTGGTTTGTATCTGTTTTTTATGGTTATTCTTGTCATATGCAGCCTCCACAATTTTTAATTATATTTTATGGTATGTGTTTTCCCTCCTCTTGAATCCCAGAGCCACTGTTTGCTTCAGATGATATTTTCCACTGGGAAGAGAACAAGCATTGCTTTGGGACTCCATCATTAGAAATACTGTTGTATAATTACTTATCGGTAACAGCAAAGAGTGTGAATATCATGGAACTCACCATTGCAAATATGTAACTTGCTATTCCAGTACAGAAATCTAGATAATTCAGCATGTCTAGTTAGTAAATTTTGCCTGCCGCCCCCAGCTAAAAATAAATAAAATGATGATCATGCCTCTGTTGTCTTCAATTTAAAAAAACTGATTTACAGTTTTTATTGTATTCATCATGCAAATTAATCTTTTCTTCACAGTTCAGTTCTGAATGCATGCTTTGTATTTAGAAGATTTGATTACATTGCATGTTTGAGATCACAATTCATTTTGTATCATAGTTCGCAGAAATACTGTATTTATAATGTAATGAATATAATAGAAGTACTGGATAAGATTGCTATTTTTTTTTTATTCATAGCAATGTACTTCAAGAGGTGGCTTTATTCATAACTGGAGATACAGTAATTGTAAATATCCAAAAGAGAATATCCTTTTGATGGAGTTAAAAATAACTATTTCTCCTTTACCAAAAACACACCAAAAGAAACAAAATTACAGAAAACCCGTGACTTAAAACAATACTTAAAACAATAGACCAAGAATATTTAGTTATACATTATGGTAGATGCATTACCAGAAAGTCCTTATTCTTGAGTATTTTACAGCACTTTGTTAGTGTTTATCCCTTCAGTGAAATGAAACAGACTGGTCTCTAATTGTTTTTAATGGCAGCTCCTCCTATTGAAACACCTCCTCTCATTTTGGATCTAATGATATAAGAGCTGGAGTCTTAAATAATTAATCATGAATGTAGAGCTGCCTTGGAAATGCTTAGCGGATTCAGATACTTTTTAAACATCAAAACCACATGAATACACAAGATTATTAATTTTTTGTTGTGCTTTGTGGGAGGTATGTGAAAATTAACACTTGCTGATTAGTTACAGTATACAGTAGACAAATACCTGCAACCAATCCTCATTTAAAAGTGTGTATCATGCAGTGTGAGGAAACCATGTGTGCGTTTGTATTATATTCAAAACATTGATTTATGTAATCCAATTTCATTACTTTAACAGGCTAAAATCAATATAAGTATTATCATCAAACTTAATATCTTCAGACATTATGACTCTGTAGGACTACTTGTATTACACAATATTATCATATTTAAGCTTTTGAATGTTAAAGATTAGGGAATGTTTATTTTGACCCACTTATGCTGTAATAGCTAAGAAATGTATTCAGTGTTTTTGGCACTGTGGAATCTAAATGTCCTTTTGTACTGAATTTGGCCTTAAATTATTTTATGGAACTACACATAGTTACGCCAAACACTAAATATAAATTCATATAATACAGGTGTGTAATGTTAATGGTTATACATTGAGATAATACCAACTTAATATTAAAAATGACAGAATATATTAAAGAAAATAAGTTAACTAAATAATAGTCAGGATTGATCCTCAAAACCAGTTCTCTTTTAAAATTTAATTTTCCATGTGGGTGAAGTATGAAGTCTAAAAGGGATCCTGGCTCCATTCAAGTTAATGGGAGTTTCTTCATTGATTCCCCCCAAGGATTTCCCTAATATTCTTTTCTTTAACTGATCAATGAAGAAAAAAACAAAATAAATTTCAACTTGCAGCATTTGCCCCATAGACTGTAACCAGAGCAGGAATACTACCATAGGCAGTGTTGCATGTGCACAGGTTTATTGTCCTGACCATGCCAGAAGAAATACAGGAGGCAGTGGATTTGGTTTAATTAGACCACAACTTTATTCACTTAAAATATCTGGGAATGCCCGGCAATAAATTGTGCAGGTCATCATTAGTTCTTTAAGTGTTTCCCCCTACTTGGTGGCGGGGGACTGCCATTAACTGTCCCCTTCCAAAGCTGGTGCCAGCCAGCCAGTTGCAAGGCCCCACAGCCCCTCCCACTTGTGTAATAGTAAGGGGGCTGGCACAAATTGGGAGGGGTTTGATCCCTTCTGTACTGGACATTAGGAGTCCTAAACCTCCCTTGCCCAACTTCCTTAAGGGATGCGTTCCTCTAAATATCCTTCCAATCCACTTTGTCTGACAAACGTATGCTTTCCATAATGTGTACCTGCACTGGACATCTGCCACGTTTTTTAGTTACTAAAGTGCAACATTTTAACCTAATCTCCCTGCCTACTCCACCAGGTCCCTGACCAGCTGTGGGGAAGGTGAAAAAACCCACCCTGCCTAGGCCAGTCTGGCAGTGAGGGAAAAATTCCTTCCCAGCCCCAAGGAAAAAAACAACCAGCATCATGCCCACTCGATTTTACTCTGATTCCATGGGAAAGAGGGTAGATGTTGCCAGAATGACGGCAGGGGATAAAGCTTCTGCAGAACTGCCCGGGGTATAAATACCCCTCTTGACTGGTCACCAGGAAGGGCACTACCCCCCTCCTAGTCCAGCCACTTCCTGTTCCTCCCTTTTTTGTCCAGGTAAATTTTCCCTTTCCTCCTCCTCTGCCTACAATAGCATAGGGGCCTCTATATATGGGCAACAACTCCTTGTCTTCCAGCCAGCCAGGGACTCACCACATATAGTTGCAGTGAACTCATTTGTCTGGATTGAATGAGATGTTTTCTGTGATCTTTCATGAAATAATTCGCTGCTGCACTTATTAGTTAAAGAATAAACAGAGAACCATCAACTTCATACCTACAAGGAAAACCACTTTTAAGATAAGTCACTTTTGAAGATCTACAAAACTACGATTTTAGAACTTAAAGCTCCTCTCCCCTCTCATCCCCCAATCCCAGGTCAGTCTGCCAGAGCTAGATCTGTTAACCTTCCAGGCATGCTGCAAAGCCAGTCTTTACTTCTCTCTTCTCTAAGGATGTTGAGAATGATGTGAGGTGAGAGAAATATATTTATGGATTGTCCTTGATTTGTTTATTTTGGTTTTTTTTAATTTATGGGATGTGAAGAAATAAATAATGTGAAGAAATAAAAGGAACTAATCTTTCCTCACAAACCTTGTGCAACGTCCATTAGCTGTTCTGTGTATCTTGAGAGATACTCATACATCTCAGTTGTCTCCAGGATTCAATAACTTCCTGCCTTTGAACTGAGCTTCTGAACAAATAAGGGTTTTTAAATGTCTTAAAATTTACTTACAGATAGTCTGCAAGTAGGTTTAGTGAGCCCAAATCTGTGCTGTAAATCTGAAGTAAATCACTGTCTTTCATTTAATTTATTTGTGGAAGACCCAGCTCTGGGAGCAGAACTTGACTTAAGCACACCCCCCTTTAATTAAGGACTACTGGCTTCCTTATTTGGGAGTATTGTAGCTTCATTTAGCATTGGATCTGAAACCAGCTCACCCTGGTGATTCTAGGATCTTCATGATCATAGCATTGTAGCACTTTATATTAATGATCACTAAGAAGTAAATACAAATAAAAATATTTATTTTCTCATAGTGTCCTTGAACACAAGGTCATCTGGGGAACAAATTGTCACATATGTTTGCTCCTATCTGAATAGATTAGGAATTTGTTAGCTAATCACATTGTTCCTCTTTCCAACCCATTTTATACTGTGTGATAGTTTTATGGCACAATTAGATTAGAAAATAATTTTTTAAATCTTTAATATCCTGTTTTGCAGAATGCAGTTTCCTTCACATTCAACAAAAATAATTAATCACATTTTAAAAAAAACCATTATTTTCCTTCTTGATAACATTTCAGTGATTCAGAAGGATTGTATTTTGTATTCCAGCAGAGCTAATGATTATCAAGTTGTAACAGGAGGACAGAGAATGTCTGGTTTCAATAAAGCCCCAACCACCATTCAAGGAATTTAAGATTCTTCATGAAACATCTTACAGTGAGAAATGTTTAAATATTTTTGGTCATTCATAGAAAATTATTAAAACCTCCACTGTGCCCCTCCCTGCATCAAACTGTCAATGGATGGAACACAAACATCATTTTTTTAAAAAATAGTCCAAATTCTAGAATCCATTAAGTTGTAGGGTTTTTTGTTTTTGTCTTTTAAATCTTAACTATATTATTTAGGTTATTTCATTTGAGGTAATAGCTTTTATTGGACCAACTTCTGTTGGTGAAAGAGACAAGCTTTTGAGCTTACAGAGAACTCTTCTTCAGGTCCAATAAAAGCTATTACCTCACTCACCTTGTCTCTCTAATGTCCTGGGACCAATATGGCTACAACAGCACTGCAAACAGCATGTTAAAGATTTTTTCTGTACGTGCTGAATTTAGGTGCCATTTGAAAGCAGTATAAGAGATGCTCTGTGCATTTTTAGAACCAATGAGTGCACAGTTTATTTTCAACTACTGTCTCAACCCTTAGACAAGTTTAGTTATAGTACTAATCCACCACTTGTCAGAGGTGGATTTAGAACAAGTGCTAATAACAATATTGGATATGTTTCTTTTTAATAGTTTTGTGCAAGCATTAAGTAATTTATCCTTACAACAAACCCTGCAAGGGTGAATGATATAATTTCTACTTAAACACGGGGGAAACTGAGAGATCAAGTGACTTACCTGAGATCATACAGCAAGTCCAGTGGTAGTTTCTGTATTAGAACACATGAATCTCTGCATTAAAGTCATATTTTTGTCCCACTAGATTAGTCTACTTCTCAATGATTGAAGTAGGATTTTTCTGACACTTCATCAGACACTGCCTTGCCAATTGACATTTTGATCTGTTCTCAGATTATTCTTACTCCCAATTATGAGTTGTTATAACACAGAGAACAATTGCATATTCTGTGCATAGTAGAAAAACAAAACCAAATAAACCTGTGCAAGTAATTTGGGTGTCAGTAGCCCCGTGTGTGTGTAGTTACAGGACAGTCATATAGGTCTGGGGTAATGATTTTCTAGGATTTCATTTACTGAAGATAAATCAGAAGAAAATGGCATCCAGGAAAATAAGGCAGACCATCAGCTGCCTAACCCTGTGACTGACCTAGAGGCATCTCTAAAGCTGCCAAAATAACTGTTTATGGAATCTGTCAAGAAGCCAAATGCTGCTGGAAAATATATCTTCCATATTTTTGCATCTGGATCTAGTATCTGACGAGAAAAGGAGGTGAACATGTGGTACAGTGTTCTTGGGTAAATGGTGCCCTACAATCCACCATCAACTAAAAAAATATTGGCACTGCACTTAGGATTTGACACTGTTAATACTTGTGCAAAGATACTAACACTAATAAAGGAATGATCTTTTGGCACACATCTAGGAAGCTTGTAACATGAACTTAGATCTGACAGTTTATTTTGTTGGTGTTACCTACTAGGCATCTGCAACTGCAATTGCTGTAGGTACCAACTGTATGTGTGAGGTTTTTATTATTTTTATTTTGTTGTATTTTTAAATTTGTTATTATTACATCATTGAGTGTGAGTGGCTGATACTCTAATATTATTCACAGAGACAGTGATGTCATTGACATCTATTATATAAAAATGGCATCTTCTCCAATTATTAAACATTTACATAAATAATTTATTTAAAAGACTGTGTATATTCATATCTCCTAGCTTCCTGTATATAATAGGGCTCTCTATGAGGTAATCTTTTTTTCTATAATGCAATCATCCTACAGTACAGTACATTCCTCATTTTATATCCTTAGATATGAGCATGTTAATTAGTTATAGTTGAAAGGGCAAAACAAACAAACAAAAACCCTCTATTTAATTTTGGACAAAATTTTGGTGCTGTGAGTACTTTCTTTTTAAGAAACATCTGAAAGCACAGAAAATCTACTTGTCAAAATTCTGATTCATAAAACTTTGTGAACACAGAAGTTAATGGTACCATGTCACTTTCTAAATGTCTCCTTTGTAGATTGGCAATTGAGAATGTCAGCACTATAGAGAGAGACAAAATTATAAACACACACTTTTCTGATATGGAAGAGTTTTGGATTTGAGTATGGTACTATGTTTTGCAGAAATTAGGGATTCCACGGATGGTGCAGGGTTGTATGTAAAATATTGTTGTCTGCCAGCACAGAATCATACAGATTCATCCATCCGTCAGAATAACTCCTACTGTTCTAAACACCATCTTATACTATACTGCCCATTGGTTACTGTGCAGTTTAGATTAAGCACAGCTTCTTGAAGAAATGCAGACCACAATTCCCTCTCAAGCTGTCGTTATAATAGTAGCTCTGTTTTGCCAAACACAATAGTTTCACTCAGCCCTAGTGATCTGGATCATTTGATAAGTTGGACACAAGCAAACTATGTGTTTTTAAATGGCTTAATGCAAAATGTATATATCTAGGAACAAAGAACATAGGCTATACTTATGGAATGGAGGACTCTATCCTGGGAAGCAGTGACTCTGAAAAAGATTTGGGGGTCATGGTGGATAGTGAGCTGAACATGACTTCCCTGTGTAACATTGTGGCCAAAAGGGCTAATGCAATCCTGGGAAATCTCAAGTAGGAGTAGAGGTTATTTTACTTCTATATTTGACACTGGTGCAATCACTGCTGGAATGCGGTGTCCAGTTCTGGGGTCCACAATTCAAGAAAGATATTGATAAATTGGAGGGGATTTAAAGAGCCATGAGAACAATTATAGGATTAGAAAGCATGCCTTGTAGTGATAGACTTGAGCTCAATCTATTTCGCTTAATAAACAGAACAGTAAGGGGTGACTTGATTACAATATCTACCTGGGGGATCTACCTGTAAATATCTACCTGGGGAACAAATATTTAACAATGGGTTCTTCAATATAGCAGAGAAAGGTATAACACAGTCCAATGGCTGAAAGTTGATGGAAGACAAATTCAGACTGGAAATAAGGCAAAGATTTTTAATAGTAAGAACAATTTACCAAGGGTCCTGGTGGATTTTCCATTACTGAAAATTCTTAAATTAAGATTAGATATTTTTCTAAAATACAGGCTCTAGGAATTATTTTGAGGAAGTCCTATGCCCTGTATTGTACAGGAACTCAGACTCGATTATTGTCCCTTCTGGCCTTGTAATCTATGATTTCATGGAGTCAATGAATCCATGAATCCAAGCTTGGAGCAGACATATTCCATGTGACCCATGTGTCCACTCAAAAGTCCCCATGCAGTTTGAATACTGCAAATGCACAATGAACTTCTTCAGTCATTGGCAGAAATGTGGCTAAATTTTATAGCATCTATTTTCAACTGTAAGTGCATCCAAAATTAAATTAAATGTTTATATATTCTATCAAAAACTAATTCTCATTCTTACAAAATGGCTACACATCATTACCGAACAGCTTAACCGTCCTAGTATAAACACCAATTCTTAATAGTAATTACAATAGACAGTCCACTCCTACTCTTTCTCCTGCCGTTAGCCCTTCCTCTCCCTAAATGGCAATGAGAAAGGTGGTTTTGTAGCATGTCCAGAAGGTTGGTGTCTGGGTTTTGGTGGATCACCTGGAGAAGCAAGTTCTAGCATCAAAGGTCTTTAAAGGCAGTCCCTGCCCTTTAGAACTAAGGAGAGTCCTGAGTAAGCACCTCCACTGATTGCAGCTGTGGCAGCATAGTATGGGAGAGGGTCAGTCCTTGAGGCAACCATTTAATGTTTGTAGGTTTAGAACCAACACCTTGAACTCTATTCAAAAGCTTATTGGCAATCATTGCAGATTATAAAGCTACAGCGTAAATGCTCCTTGCGAGATGTTCTGATTTACAAGCTGGTAGCAGCATTTTTGCTTCATTTTCTGAATGGTCTCATGTAGAGCAATCTATAAGTCACAAAAATGTGGGTAATTATGGCAAGGTCTACATACCAATGAAACGGTAACTCTTACACTTTCCTTGCCATTTGCAAGATGTGAATGTTTATTGAAAAGATGCATGCACTCTCTGAAACAGGGTGCTGATAAGCTCTTTGTCCGCTGTTCAGGTTGTTTCTTCCAACTAACGATATTACCTCTGTTTTCCTGACTCAGCCTCAGCCAGCCACTCCTCATAAAACTCCCAAACTCTTACAGACATTGGACAATCCATTTCATAGCACTAGCCAGGTTGGTTGTGATGGAGATACTGGACTATAAGATTGATTTGCAGCCAAATATTATAATTATGTATTTGTACAACTCTTAACCATGTGGTAGGTTCCTCAGAGATATGATAAAGGAGTACCTGCTCTGAGTAGTGTACAACTTGGAATTTAGACATGATATAACTAACGAGGGCAAGCCACAAATGATGGGGATGGGTCAAGAGAGCTCATGTCCGATCATTGTCTCATATGCATATTGAAAGGGAGGAGGGAATAATTTTGAACAATTAATACATTTGAGAAAATCATGGTCTGCTGATGGACAATTCACAAACAAAAAAGGAGACAGAATTAATCAAATTATTTGTTGCAAATTATGCTTCCTGTTCCACTTGTAACTAACTGAGAGATTTTTCAAAATAGTGTATGTGCAAAATGTATACTGCCATCAGACACTGCTGCCTTCACATTCTGGCCATTGTCTGATGCTACTAACTCAGGTGAGAAGTGCTGACATCAACTCTGTTCTGATGGATTCTGTCATCTCCAATATTGCTAGCAATGTATGTGTGATTTCTCAAAACTACACATGCATAGCATGGCATACTGGTAGTTTCTACTGCTGCCAGAAATGATCTTGTGGTCACCAATGTCCATATATTCAGCATACTTTGTACTGGTCCATTTGTCCTTAGTGAGGTGGACCACTGCACACACGTTTATTGATTTCAAAGAGTATAATAGCTTTTTTGGAGTATTTATGATCTGTTATGTAAACCTGAATTTAGTATAGTATTGCACTTTTCCATAATGTTGAATGTTGTGACATGAATGCAGGCAGGAGTTAAAAATACTATTATGGGAAAAGTTACTGCACATCTACTATAACCCATATTCAGATATTAATGACATATGCATTTTAAATACCAACATTTCTCAGTTCACATTTTGGTTAAGGGTCTTCAAAATTTCATTCTATAGTGACAAAGCTGTTTTAAGTTACAAAATAAGAGCATTTGGTAATCTCAGCCTATAATCATCCTATATAGAATTCTTCTTGACATCAGAGGGAGTTTTTTATGAAGCCGTTTATGATAGCAGGATCAGGTTCTCAGTCTAGAGCATAAATATATAGCTGAGGTGTAATCCCTGACAATTGGTATTTATAATAAAAAATATAGCACTATGGTATGTCGTTAAGATTATTCAAATGTTGCACTATTCATCATGACTTACTGCTACTCTTAGTACCATTATTCCTTACACTGCAGTCCAAACAATTCAGTTTTACCAAAGTTCTAGGAGAAGATATACATATAACATTGTGCACTTGGCTAGCTGCATCATACATTTTTTAGGGGTTGTTTGGTTTTTTAATCTTCCTCTTCTGCATTACTTATTGACCAATGCCAGAGCCAAGATAATGGGCTAGATGGGATAGGACTTTGGACTTGAATTTGGTATTCTAGTTTGCAGATGGTAAATGGGCCAGTAGGATTTTAGACTTTACTGTGCTGTTCCACTTTGCAAAAAGAAGGGTGCATAGATGGTTGAGGGTTGTCTGCAAGAAGCTACTATTTTGTCTGCCAGCATAGAACTACATAAAGTCAGTCAATATAACACCTACTGCTTTAAAAGTTCTATCTAGTCCAGTACCTTGCCTCTGGTACTGCTCTATACATAATAGATCAGAGGAAGATTAAAAAACAGAGATACCCAAAGCCCTAATGCAGCCAACTTTCAACACTGTAAGTGAGTGGGGTAAAAATATCTTCTGACCCTTGTAAGGGATCAGTTTACGTTCTGAAGCATGAGATTTGACTACCCTTATATCATTGTTTTAACATGTGAACATATTGCCTTGAAACAATCAATAGTTTTTCTTGTTAAATGGAATTTTCCTATAATTAAAATGCTCAAGTGTATCTTGTGTATCAATACTGTAAACAGGGAGATACAAATAGTAAAGTATTGTAGCTGTAGAAATGGTCAGCATATTTTCAAGGTTCATGTCTTCTCTGGGAAGAATGATTTACTAAATACTTGCAACATTTTCTGAACTTCTCTTTGCAATTAAATTTGTAACAATGTTTTTGGCTAGGTTTTCTACAACATTCAGTGTAAGGGATCTTGAAATTATGTCAAATCTCTATCCTATTTTCAGCTACACATAAATGTGACAGAAGAGGAATTGAGATGGTTCTTTAGTGATGGATATTAATTCTTGCAGTATATATCCAACTTTTTATGCTGCTAATGAATTGTCTTACACAAACTTCCTTTAAAAATCCCATTAAGTAGTAGTCTACACTTTAGTTGTCTGCTGAGGATGTACTAACACGTAGCTGTGATCACATCTCATCTTAGTTGTGCACGTAACTGTCTGCATCCCTTCCTAAAACCTTGCATTCTTATGCTCCTTCCATGTACCTCTATTTATGAGTGAGTAATGCTGCTTTCCTTTGTTGGGAAGGGCAAGACCCTGAAGAACTTTTGTAGCTCACCGTCCTTATGCATGGTTTAACTAGAAATACTCTGTACTTTCCCTAAAGACTGAAAAGTTGTTTTGGCCCTGATTTTACGTTGTGTAGATGTAGGGGAACTGCTTTTTCAGTGTGGAGCCCCATTGCACATAATGAGGCCAATTGCATGCTACAAAATCCAGGACTGGTATGTTGTGGTCCAGAGCTAAAATCCCAGCCCTGAGTCTACCAACATTTATGCAAATAAGTAATTTAAATTTAAATGTTACACATATGAGTAGTCCCATTGCAGTCAATGGGACTGTTCAAGTGAATAAAGTTACTCGCATACATTAAGGGTTTGTGGGATTGAGCCCATAAATTGCAGAGAGACATACTTCCACTGGGCCACCAGACTGCCTCAACAATGTTTAGATATTAGTTAATCAAAGAACTGTGTACCATTACACCAGGATCTGTGTCAAACTGTGGATTAGGTTAAAAAAACCAACAAAAGCTCCTGGTGATTGAAAGATTATGAGTATTTAGCTACATTACTGCTGTTACAGGCATGAACATGTCCTTTCAGTATTTTTGAATTGTAGCAATGTTACAATTAATTAATTATGTCCATCTAGCTAGAAATTAGACTAAAGTTAAAGAGTTTTAATAAATCCTTTTGATTTTTCTTGATCTCCTTGACTGTGTAAGTATAAATGAAATATATTTTTAACTAGATTCTTTTAAAGAAAGTGCTGCAGTTAGTCAAATGTAAGAATGTTTTTAATCAAGAAAATTCATTACATGTCAATAATCTCAGTTGTATCTCTATCATGATATTCATGTTTTTAACCAGTAGTAACAGAAAGAATAGTACTATGAAATCATGAGAGAATGCACACAAAAAAGCAGCGAGGAACTTCTGTTTGCAACATTTATGGGGAAGTTGTTCCCATAACAAATCATTTTGTTAAATAAAAGCTATTATTGTGTTCTAGCAATGCAAATGTAAAACAGAAAATTTGTCTATTAACATCACTGTGTCAGTGTATAAACAGCACTTTTTTTTTTTAATTTTATAAAACATTTGGCTAAAAAGATTTTGCACCAGGGTTCAACACCTACAGAAAACATTTTTTATATTGTTCAAAGCTGACCCCCTTTTTTTTTTTTTACAAAGGTTTTATCTGCACTTTTTCATCTGTTTAGAAGCATACATTTTTGGTTAAGAAATTGAAGACAATCTCTTTGTCTTTTTTTTAAGCTAGGGAGGTTGAGATAAAAAAGAATGCCTGCTTTAAAAGTCACACATGGCTGTAATTTAAGATTTTTTTTACCTCATTGTCCATAACAGTTGAAAGAAACCTTCAATGAAAGTTTATTAACTAGGCCAATGCCTGAGGCAATAAAGGTTCATTTATTACCAGTTTCTTGGCTGTTTTTCTTCTTCTATTTTTCAGTTAAACTCATAGCGTAAGATAATACTTCACAAAATTAAACCTTTGACCTTCTGTAGAGTTAAGTCTCCTTTGATTAGATAAAGTAACAATTTATGGTCCGGCATGAGGTTGCACATGAAATGAATAATGCAACAGATTGAATGAGGACTGAGAATCTATTGCTTTTGAAGAGATGACTGTTGTTTAAGAAAAAAAATGTTCTCACTTAATTGTATTGTTTTGATTCTGCATGCACTTCAGCAGTATTTCAAAATGTTCTAAGAAAATTCAGTAAAAGTTAGGCCAGCACATCTACGCTATATTGTTTGATTCTGCCAAAAAATACTTTGAACTAAAATCAAGTTCACAGATTGCAAAAAAAATGTTAAAACTGAAGGCTTTCAGTATTTATTATGGTATTGTAATTGATGATTTCACCTTCAACTTTAAGAATACAAGTGAATGAAATCACAAAACTGAACAATTTTGGAGAATAACTGCCCATTGATTCTGTAAATGGAATATACTACTGATGAGGGGATTAGGTTTTCACTTTATTTGCTGAATAATTTAATTTTTCTCTGAGCAGCTCCTATGTTTAACAAATGAACAGCAAGAGCTATATAAAGATCTCAGATCAAGTAATGAAATCTTAACATTTCTATCAATTTTATTTTTAAAAATATATATAAGGGCATGCTCTCCTGACTATTTTTAAGCAAAATTCCCTATATCCTTCTATAAGGATTTCTGGATGGGACGAAGATGGCCTTTAAAGTGGTAACTACTCACTTCTAAATTAAAATTATCTATTTCTCTATAGTAGTAGTACTAATTGTTTGGACGCTTGATGACTAAAAGCAAAAGGGGATTTGAAATCTTGAAGCCTAGTTGTTGACATTTAACTCTTTTCTGCCTTATTTGTTTGTTTTAAATGCATTAGCCACGCATCAAAATTCATAATGCAACTTAAATATAGTTACAGGAAAAACTTGATTAGATGTGGTTAAAAACAGATGGCCTGATTCCCATCTCGCTTACAGCAATTTTTTAAGTCTGATGACTTCACTGAGTTACTTCAGTGTATGCAAGATGAGAATTGGCCTACAATTTGTAGAATTTTAACAATTGATTGAATTTCTCTAAACACTTGCTGTGGAAATTTAAGTAAGATACTAATTATTAACCTTTTAGTCATCGTTACCCTCTAATTACTACAGCAGTCATTTTTTAATTGTTTGAAAACAGATTGGATGAGCAGTAAGAAATGTAAATCCAACAGGGGGAATGTACAGTTATAAAGTCTGATGGAGAATTCCTTGATCACTCAGAAATTGTAGTTATGGGAGTTTTGGGTGTGCAAAGGCTGTTGGGTTAGGTTGGACTGATCCATAATGTTTAACAAAAAAAAGAAGTGTGGGTTACTCTTAAATTCCAACCAACTGCCTAAATAATTTGAAGTGGAAAAAAAAAACTTCTGCTAAGATTGAATGTATTTTAACAGAACATTTGAGTACAATCTAAGGCTTCCCATTCTGCAGCTTGTTCTGTGTAGTCAGACCTTTGTCCTAGTGCAGATCCCCCATTGCTTTAAGTATCTGCCATCACAGAACATAAGAGCCTAAGTTTCTGATACGGCTTTATTCAAAATCAGTGGAAAAATTTCCATACTCTTCAGTTGGGAGTGGGATAATAGGTCACTTGGTACGCCTATACAGTGAGTGGCAGTGTGTCTCGGAGCCTGGGTTAATAGATTCGGGCTTGCAGGTTTGTGCTACAGTGCTGTGTAGACATTGAGACTCTGACTGGAACTCAGGCTCAAACTTCAGAGCCCGAGCTCCAGCGCAAGCCACAATGTCTACACAGCTGTTTTTAGCATCGTAGCATAAGCCCTGTGAGCCCAAGTCTCTAGACCCGGGCTCTGAGGTCTGGTCTATACTACCCGCCTGAATCGGCGGGTAGAAATCGACCTCTCGGGGATCGATTTATCGCGTCCCATCGGGACGCGACAATCGATTCCCGAATCGGCGCTCTAACTCCACCAGCGGAGGTGGTAGTAAGCGCCGCCGACAAAAAGCCGCAGAAGTCGATTTTGCCGCCGTCCTCACAACGGGGTAAGTCGGCTGTGATACGTCGAATTCAGCTACGCTATTCACGTAGCTGAATTTGCGTATCTTAAATCGACTCCCCCCTGTAGTGTAGATGTACCCTGAGGCTTGCTGTTATGGCCTGCTGCTCACTGTGTAGATGTATCCTTAGAGCCTCAACCTGCACCATTGAAGTCAATGGGAGCTTTGCCATTAACTACAGTAAGCTCAGGATCAAGTCCATAGACTTAAGTCCTGTATTTCTTACTGAGGCAAAACTGCCACTGTGCCTGACTATTACCTACATGATCAAATCCTAAATTAGATCAAGAAAAGAAATTAATTATTTTCAAGTCCGTGCAGCTGAAATAAACTTAAAGAAAAAGGATTAAGTATTAATTTGAAATACAGAAAAGGCCTCTATCAGAACTTAGAAAAGATTTGGATTTCTTCCCACAAGATGGATAAAATATTTCTGTTTGCTGAAATGAACTTTCTAGCAAATAGAGGGAATGAAATGTAATACCAGCCATTGACAATTTTTTTTTTTTTAGCTTTTTACTTGTTCTATGTTGCCCAAGGTGAGATGGCGTGAAAATGCTAAATAAAAACCTACAAACATTGGGTGTAAACTAAAAAACAAACAAACAAACAAACCCCCAAAAGAAACCTTTGCAGTTAGCAGATTGAAAGGGTCATGTAATTAAAGAAGAATTACACAATCCATTTACCTGTCTTGTATAATAGAAACAGTATTTCAAGTTTTCCCTATATAATTCTGTAAACATCCATAAAGAAATCTGTATTGCTGTGCTGTATGTCTGTTTGATTCAGTTGTCAGTTATTACTTTAGGGCTTGACTCTGGAATCCTTAGTCATCCAAATAGTATTTTCGCTAGTAGTCCCACTGAGTTTGCTGGAAGTATGTGTGCGAGGACTACTCAGATGAATACAGTGTGTACATACAGTCTTTGTATTTTTTACTGATTTGATTGGTTATAAACTGCTCACATTGCCAAAACTAGAATTTGGATAAATCCTTCCTAAGCAGGCAGGAGCACATGGGGGAGGGCAGTAGCCTGTGTCAGACATCATCACTGGTATCAACTTGGATGCTCTTGAATAAATTTGCCAGCACAGTTGTCAACTTTCACAATAAGCCAGAAATCAAGCTATTCCCATTTCAAAACAAGGACAAAACAAGCCAATCCCTAAGAACCCCAACACTCTATGTGACTAGATCCCCACGGTGTGCAGTCTGGGACTGTGGTGGACCCGCTGTGCATCCCTGACTCTCTTCCCCCCTTGCCCCTGCTTGCCGGGAGCTGATAAAAAAAAAAGAAGCAACAAGCTACAACAAGCAACAAGCTACAAGCCCAACAAGCTATAAGCCAAAAACTAGCCAACAAGCAACTCGCAAGCCAATTAAGCCAATCACAAGCCCGATTTCTGCGGGGTTTTTTGTGGGTTTGGCATGTCTGCTTGCCAGCACAGTGGGTTGTTTTCCTGAGCATCTTGCTAGAGAAGGTAAACTGCATTTCTAAGGTCTCCTGCCAGGAAGAAGTGATTCTGAAGTCTTTGGCTTGGTTCATTCATTTCTGTGCCCTGGAGTCCCACATGTAATAGGCCAAATTTTGGTCTCCTCATGAAACGCTGCTGACTTCTGTGGAGTTGCCTGGGTGTAAATGAGACCAGAATTTGGCAGGAAAATGCTGCGGATTATATTTGGTAAAGGAACTGAAAAGCACGTTGGTTAAGATATTGAACAGCTATGAACACCCAACAGGCCAAAGCAGCCTAGCAGTTGCACAGCACACCAAACCCCTAAAGCCCCAAGTACTGACAAATGCTGGACACCAGACTGTGGAATGTGCTGTGACTCCATGGCTTCCTTTTTCTGAGCTGAAGATTGAGCTTTCACTAAGCAATACTTTTCCTTTTCACCCAATGACAAAACATGTCTCTTGCAACCAGGTACCAATCCTGCATGTCAAATGCATCCTTTCCAGCCCTGTGCTTGAGTTTTGAAAAAAAAAAAGATGTTCTCCTATACCGCTCTCTGTGAAACCTTAGTGACTGTCTGGATTGTTCCATAACCTTTGCTTGTAAGATCCATGTGCCAAATATGACTATTTAAATTTCTGCACCTGCCCCTTTTGTCCAGTCCTGTGAATTGCTGTTCTAAACCAGCTAAGAGCACTGAGGGAGATTACAATGTGTTCCCCCAGAGACCAGGAATTGGCAATTATTTCTTCCAAAGATGGTCTAATTAGTTAATAATACAAATAAACATTGCAGCTAATTTCTCAGTTTCTAGACCTCTTTACCCCGCTTAGGTAAGAGATTTTCCAAATAGCCTTGGCATCAGTATGGATTAAAAATTCAAATTGCATTTAAATTTACTATTATGTTTTTAAAACACATTGCATAATTATGACAGCAATTACAAACTGTGTAATTATTGGAATGTAGCTCTTACCAAATATGTTTATTTTAAAATATGTATGATTCCAAGAACATAAAATTGTACTGATGATCAACATTTGAGTGGCAGAAGGGAGAAGGGCTTTGTAGAAAGAGATCATTCACACTGTTTCTTTTGGTGGTCTGCTTCTAGCTGAAGTTAAGACATGAGTTCCTACTGAGGCTTGCAGGGCTTTCAATTGAGTTATAATTCAAGCTCACAAAGCTCTTACACGACACCTTGAACAGACTTTTGCCGATGAGTCTATAGGAACTGTCAGGAGCAAGAAGATTACTTCAGGTCCATGATTGTTGAATTGAACTTTACTTTTTGATGTTTTGCTTTTTGAATTAAATTGTTGGACAAGATTAATTGCACACAGTGAGAGCTTTAAATGAATAGCTGTGTAAAGCATTAAACTTCTAAGTATGTCTCATGGGAAAAAAAGCTAGAAGGTTTAAATGAATAAATGTATTCAATGCATAAAATGTCTAGGCTAATTTTTTAATTCCTTTGCTAACATCTTTTATTGAAAAAAACATACTTTATTCATCCATCTTAGTTATATTGCTGTGGTTGTGGTAATTTAATATTCCTGCTCCTTGCTAATCTTCTGGTTCAACAGAAGTAAACAATAGGTTTCATAAATTAAAAATACGCTCTTCAAAACATGTTTCTAAAGATAAAAAACAAGGCTGTAAACATTTATGACTGAAACAAACTAGATTGTTCAAATCCTGCCATGATGTATCATGTATATCAATATGGCACTGATATCAGTTAGAATGCAAACAAGGTTTTAAATGATGTCCCCCTTCATTTCAGCTGGAGAATCCGCTTTACACCATCTGCCTATCAGATGGTTAGGAACCAGGACTGCGTATTAATGCCACATGTTCGATTTTCCTCCCTCTTGTAATGGTTAGATTCATATTGCTAATAGCTGTGCATGAGCACTGTCGATGAAATTTGTGTGACGGTGGAGTGATGAGATAGTTATAAAGCTGCCTGTCTTACTGAATAATCAGCAGGAAGAATGCCAGACATAAACAGCTTATCAATTTTAGAATATTAATGATAATTGCCATTGACTGGAATCTATTGAGTATTTTGACATGTTTCTTTAACTTTTCAAACAAATATTAACAGAGACTAAAGTAACTTATTATCTGAGCTATTGAATATCCAATATAGTTCTTTTCCATTTTAAATTGCCTTTAAAGGTGACATTTGGTCATCTAATTTTTGGAGATGCAATTTGGATAATGAAAAATGCGGAAGTACTATACTGTACCATTACTTTAATCTCTGCATGGCTAGGAAATTCCCAGGCAGCTTGGTGTAAGAGAGTAGGGATTAGTTTGGTGGGGGTGGGGAGAGTTAAACAACAATTTAAGACATTTCTTGACTCAGCTTGAATCATATTTTCAGAATTTCAAACAATGGAATAGTAGCTGCTATTTTGCAGAATTGTGCTCTCTGCCCTTTACAGTACATTTGAGAGTCATCTCTGGAGAGGACTTGAGATAAATAGGGCCCTCTGTTGGGGAGAGACCTTGTCTTGTAACAGTGGTTGGAATACATCATGGTGCAGATGGTTGGCTCACGATCTTGCATGGCACTTATGTCTCATATTGTGGTTATGAAAGGTGTGGAGAGCAGAGTGACAGCGCAGGAGTAGTTGTGCTAGAGTGGAATTACTTAGGGGACAGACTGTGCTGCAGTCTTGAGCACTATCCTCAGCTTAGTGGATTTCCCCCCCATCTGAACCCTGTGCATTCATCTGCATTAACCCTGGTATTTTGGGGTTTCCATGGGTGAAGTGAATTTGATTCGGTAGCAGGTTCATGCTTAAAATTAGCAAAGTGTTCCTGTATCAGTCAGCTTTGCAATTATGTAAGAGAGAGAATGAATATAGGAGTTCAAATTCTGTCTTTATTTTTTCCCCCTTTTTAAGAGAAAAATATGACCACAAATAGAGTTTTGGTAACATCAGTTTAACAGCATGTGTTTGAGATTTCTAGTCCTCATACAAAAGCCTTGACCAATTCTAGAGAATAGCACTGGAAGAGAATAGGGTTGCATATTGGGGTATTCTGATGCAAAAGAAAATTTGCATTCATTAGGTATGCTGTATTTGGACTTTTTTGGTAAAAGACTGTTCTTTAAAGACACTAGCTATAGCTTGACAATGGTATTAAGAAAAAGGAAGTGTAGGATACAAACACAGGATACAAATGTAAGTTCAGAGGTGCATCATCCCTTTTCTGTGGCTTAATTTAGGAACCGTAACCAAATCTGTATAATATATAACTTCATATCCTTCCTCTAAGATAAAAATATCATTGAAAAGCATCCATGTTATTGTATTAGTCAGATCTGAATATGCAAGCTTCATAGTAGTAGTAAATATTAAAACAGGTTTATGTCTGTTCACCTTGTTCTTTGATATTTGACATTTGGACTCTTTCCTACTGCCTGAATAGCAATTTTGTAACTAATATTGATATAACTATACAGAAAGTAATTATAGTGTAATTTATAATTCCACCAACACTTGGAGGCATTAAGTGACCCCTCATTAGAAACAGCAGTGGTGGTAGCAGGGGGTTCTCCAATATTTACTCCAGCAGGCAGGGGTTATCTGCTTGCTTGGGCAGGTGGGCTGGGCCTGTGCTGCACTCTTCTCCGGCCCAGACCCTCCCGCCCAGAGTAGTGAGTTGTGGAGTTAACTCCCTTTTGAGGTGTGTGAAGCAGTTCACACCTCAGAGAAATAGTTTAAGGCTGTCTGCAGACTCAGGCAGCCATCACTGTACTAGTTAAACTTGGATGCTTTTCTTTGCATCCAGGAGGGCTAGAAACTTACTTAAAAAGAAGAACTGAGATTTTGCCCTCATCACTTGTTTCCAGGTGCTGGGACCTAAACCCAACCCTGTAGTACCTTTGCTTTGCTAAGGGGGAACAAGACCCCCATCTCTGCCTATTAGATCCAGGGTGGGATTGGGAGAAACCAGATACATGGAGAGGTGTAAGGAGTGGACACCGCTCCCCAACACACCACACAGAAGAAGAGGGCTGGTGCAAAACAACTGTGAGCATGCCACCACTGGTAGAGGGCTGTGGCAAAATTCTCCCTTTGCAGAAGCAAGAGGGGAACAGGAGAGGAACTGTGAGTCTGTGAATTAAAATTTCTCCCCTGGGCTTCTCATGGCATGACACAGCTATGCACTGCCCCATAGTCAGGGCACTGGACGAAGGCTGAATGTGGTGTGATGAAAGCAAATTGGGCAGTTCTACCAATCATTCTTGACAGTATCAGTACCAGCTCATTATTACAATATAGTGTTTCACAAATATAGCTAGATGCAGAGATTTTGTCTGGAGATGGAGAATTTATCATAGGAGATGTAGAACTTGGGATGCAGGAGGGTGGGGCTTGGGAATTAAAGGAGTTACACACTTTGTGTGAGGTATCTCTGGTAGATGCCTTGAGGTCTAAGCCTGCTTGTAGGATTGTAAATAATTATATATATTTTTTCCTATGATCTACATAGCTAACCTTTCCTTTAAGAAAGCTATGGCTGTTTTAGTATGCCCCATTTATTCTGCTAGAGTAATTTGGAATTTTATGTGAGCTCAGGGAGAATGGCTTAATTGTGAATATAACTTATTAGTCATGAATATGCTATTCAAACTCTATGGCCCTGATTTTTAGCTTGTCCTCCAGTGTTTCAAGTGTAGTTTTGCACCCAAAGTTTATTGCAGGTATATTTATTTACACTCACATTTGCACCTAAATACATGGTTTGCTGGTGAAGTTAGGCTTCTAAATGGGTATGTTTGTAGCTGCAGTTGTATTCTGACTAAAGCAATTAGAGACCAATTTTGTGAATTCACGTGTATATAAGTAACTATTTACATAGTATGTTATGCATTTTACATTAAAAAGTAAACAGTCTCCTAAGCAAATAAGGATGGATATTATTCAGTATTATCCTCTGCTAATTATGTAGTAAATGATGAAGGAAGAGTAACAGTTTCAAGCCCTACACTAATGAAGAGTCATAGTATAATGTATATTAAGTTTCATTCATATTTCTTTGTAGGTCTGACAGCAGCAGCTGCAGCAGCAGCAGCTGCTACCAATGCAGCCATAGCAGAAGCAATGAAAGTGAAAAAAATCAAATTAGAAGCTATGTCCAACTATCATGCCAGTAATAACCAACATGGAGCAGAGTCTGAGAATGGAGATCTGAATTCAAGTGTTGGTAAGTTTTGGAAGTAAACATTACATACATACATGCCAGTAATGTATCAATTTCTTACTACAATGATACCCTTTCTCCCCCTTCTCCCCGGACCATTAAACCTTTGATTTTGGGAAAATTTGGCACATTTGCAGGCCACTTTTGTGCATGTTTAGCTATATTTTGTAGCTGATCTTTACAGGAGCACTCAGCATTGTTGTTACTATTATAAGAACATCCTTTCCTTTGTAGGATGCTACTTCAGACCCCAGTTAATATTTTCCATGAAAGAAAGCAGTTTGATTGCTAAGAGTTCATTTTTCAAAGCACAGGTACGGTGACAGATGAAGGTATCAGAACGAAATTTAACCATGTCTCCTACTCACTCTACCAGGTATCGACTTTAGGTAATTCAGAACAGTTGCTTGAAAGCAAAATGTTTCACAGTTTCAGGTGCCCTGTGACAAAAGGAAAACATACCTACCCAATAAATTATTTCCACGCTTTACAATTAATCTCCTATTTTAATAAACACATTCTTAAAATGTTGTTAAATGAGTTTTTTCTGTTTCTTAAACAATTATTAGCAACTTCTGTTCTTTCGAAAAAGGAATTGTTCCGATACATTATATGCATTTCTCTGGCGAGTTTGTTTTGATAAAACACACTTCAAAGCTAGACTAACTTTTTTTGTTGATTAAATCATATGCATGTTTCTGCAGTAAAATGGTTTGTTTTGCCTTTTTATTGTACTGACTCCTTTTATCACGTTGAGACAGTACTAACAAGATAACTCAGCAGTAGTAATCCAGTGACTAAAATGTATGTTCAGAATACTATATTCAGGATAAGCATATATAGAAATAAAATGGCTCTTGACGGTTCAGTACATTCCTTTCCCCTCCCCATATTCTTCATACCTTTTGAGATTACTCTTAAGGATAAATAGTTGTCTAACAATAAATAAAAGTGGCTGCATGCTATCCAGATCAAGAGTCTTTTGAAGAGCCTAGGGAAGCCCACAAGAGCCAATGGGCTAGACTTTTCCCCCATCTCCAGCCAATGGGAAGGTGGTGGACCCAAGGCGGGAGCATCCAGCCATGCATGCTTTCTCATATCCCCTCTTTCTGCACGGCATACTTCCACTGCAGATGGATCAAAGCTTCACCCCCTGTTGATTTCAGGGGAGGGGCATTTCTTTCATTCAAAATAAAAGTAGGTGACTACTGTTTCTGTATATTTCTGCATGTACTTATAGTCTACTTATGTAAATATAGATAGAGTGGGGACTGCAGTGCCAAAACACTCTGGCCATTTTTTTTTAAACAACAACAAAATGTATACTTGAAAATTCCTATCAAGAGAGTGTCAGGTTTTTTTTTTTCCAATAAAGAACTGCTCTAGGAGCAGAGAAAAACCACCACAGCACTTCGGAAAGCTTCTCCAGTGACAGTGAAGAAGGAGGCCCGAACTAGTGTGCTAGCTACTGAAATACCAGCAATGACCAGAGCTGTAGGGAGTGAAAAAAGCAACCTGTCTTCTTGGCAGGAAGTCAGGGGTGAGTAAGAGGAAGGCAGTAGCAGAAATTTGAAAGCAGGAGAGATGCAACAGTGAATTGGGAAGAGCAGGTGGCCCTCAGAGAAGCAGAGGAAAATGGGGCAGTGAGGAGGAATGTGAGGGTAGCATTACCAGCTGGCAGGATGAAGAGGCAGTAATGGATGTAGAAACGTGTGGATCTTGAATGCAGGATTCAGATGCATACATTATATGAAGTAATACATTCAAATATTATGCTATGGGACTAATCCTGTTTAGCAGTTCTAGAGACAAAGTTCTTGTTTGCTTATGGCACTGTAGAAGTTAGTAATAGTTAACAAAGTAAATAGAATGCAGCTTCTGTGGGACAATAGTTAAGGAGATGATTTTGGATTAAAAAATGAATTGTTTTTATACCTCAAAACTAGCAAATATGGAAGCATAATTTATAGACTTTTAGTATGATAATCAAAAGTGATCAATTCATAAGTACAGTCAAGTTATTTCTGTAGTAAATATGTACTACTGTATATGTAAAGCAGAGGTGGCCAAACTTACTGATCCTCCAAGATGCATATGATAAGCTTCAGAAGTTTGAGAACTGGGCGCACCTGCTCGAAGCTTCTGCCCAGCTGCAAAGTGGTGGGGCTCGGTGCTACAGCCCCGCGGGAGGCACCTGCCAGTGCTCAGGGCTTCAGCAAGCACGCGGATGAAGCCCCGAGCCCCATCAGGTGCCTCTTGTGGGGAAAAGCCTCTAGAGTCCCTCCCCCAATCTGGTAGGTGGAGAATGGGCTGACGTGGGGGGTTCCGTGAGCCACACTTTAACTGTAAAAGAGCCACATGTGGCTCGCGAGCTGCAGTTTAGCCACCTGATCTAAAGTAAGGCTTTTAATTGCCATTTTTTGAATGCTTGTGTAACGTTGACAGACACCGGTTGTTGGTGGCCAGGATTGAACTGGGGACCTCTGGAGCTTAGTGCATGAGTCTCTACAGCGTGAGCTAAAAGCCCAGTGGCTGTTAGCTAAGAGTGTAGCGCAAACTCATTAATCTCTCTCTCTAGGTGGTCTCGGTGCCACTAGATGGGACAGAACACCACACCGAGGAGATGTGGGGGTTACACTTGCTAGCCGCTCAGCATTACCTAAGTACAGAATGAAACGCTTCCTCAACCTTGTTGCAATGAATAGTAACATTCTAATTTCTCCCATGTCTTCAAGGAAATCTCTGTGAATGTAGTATGCCTAGTACACTATCATCTGCTATATTATATCTGCTCAGGGCCTCTTGGTTCAGGACTTTGTTTACTGTTTAGCATGGCTTACCTAGTGTATAGCATCACATACATGTATGGATTTATAGAAATAAAAACTTGGAATTATACTAGATCAATGAGTTACAGATAAAAAAAATCTCTAACTAGATCATCAGAATAAATCATAATGGCTTAAAAATAGCCATTATACTCTTGTGTCAATGATAGTTGCCTGGCCTGATGGATGCTCCTAGATGGAGGCTATGCTAAGAAATATCAAGCAGGCTTCGGCTGAACTATTATAACTACTGAGGGAAACTTTTAGAGGCACAAATGGAATGCAGTAGTCTAACTCAGATTGACTGTCAGTGGGAATTAGATGCCTAGTTGCCACGTGTGCCTTGAAAATCTCTTCCATTATAACCAGAACCTGTATTTTAAAATGCGACAAAAAGTCCTGTGGCACTTTATCAACTAATAGACATATTGGAGAATAAGCTTTTGTGGGTAAACACCCACTTCGTCAGACGCATGTAGTGGAAATGTCCGGAGGCAGGTATAAATATGCAGGCAAGAATCAGTCTAGAGATAACGAGATTAGTTCAGAGAGGATGAGGCCCTCTTCTAGCAGTTGAGGTGTGAACACCAAGGGAGGAGAAACTGCTTTTATAGTTGGCTAGCCATTCACAGTCTTTGTTTAATCCTGAGCTGATGGTGTCAAATTTGCAAATGAACTGAAGTTCAGCAGTTTCTCTTTGAAGTCTGGTCCTGAAGTTTTTTTGCTGCAGGATGGCTACCTTTAAATCTGCTATTGTGTGTCCAGGGAGGTTGAAGTGTTCTCCTACAGGTTTTTGTATATTGCCATTCCTAATATCTGACTTGTGTCCATTTATCCTTTTACGTAAGGATTGTCCAGTTTGGCCGATGTACATAGCAGAGGGGCATTGCTGGCATGTGATGGCATATATTACATTGGTGGACGTGCAGGTGAATGAACCGGTGATGTTGTGGCTGATCTGGTTAGGTCCTATGATGGTGTCGCTGGTGTAACTATGTGGGCAGAGTTGGCATCGAGTTGGCATGGATTGGTTCCTGAGTTAGAGTTACTGTTGTGTGGTGTGTGGTTGCTGGTGAGAATATGCTTAAGGTTGGCGGGTTGTCTGTGGGTGAGGACTGGCCTGCCTCCCGAGGCCTGTGAAAGCGAGGGATTGTTGTCCAGGATGGGCTGTAGATCACTGATGATGTGTTGGAGAGGTTTCTTTCTTGGGCTTGTCTTGCAGCAGGAGGCTTCTGGGTACACGTCTGGCTCTGTTGATTTGTTTCCTTATTTCCTCGTGCGGGTATCATAGTTTTGAGAATGCTTGGTGAAGATCTTGTAGGTGTTGGTCTCTGTCTGAGGGGTTGGAGCAAATGCGGTTGTACCTCAGCGCTTGGCTGTAGACGATGGATCATGTGGTGTGTCCAGTATGGAAGCTGGAGGCATGAAGGTAGGCATAGCGGTCAGTGGGTTTTCGGTATAGGGTGGTGTTAACGTGACCATCACTTATTTGTACCGTGGTGTCTAGGAAGTGGACCTCTCATGTAGATTGGTCCAGTCTGAGGTTGATGTTGGGGTGGAAGCTGTTGAAATCATGGTGGAATTCTTCCAGAGTCTCCTTCTCATGGGTCCAGATGATGATGATGTCATCAATGTAGCGTAGGGAGAGAAGGGACGTGAGTGAACGAGAGCTGAGGAAGCGTTGTTCCAGGTCAGCCATAAAAATGTTGGCATATTGTGGGGCCATGCGGGTGCCCATAGTGGTGCCACTGGTCTGGAGGTATATATTGTCACCAAATTTGAAATAATTGTGCATGAGGATAAAGTCATAGAGCTTAGCAACCAGTTGTGCTGTGGCATCATCAGGGATACTGTTCCTGACAGCTTGTATTCCATCTGTGTGTGGGATGTTTGTGTAGACAGCCTCCACATCCATGGTGGCTAGGATGGTGTTTTCTGGAAAATCATCAATGCATTGTAGTTTTCTCAGGAAATCAGTGATGTCACAGAGATAGCTGGGAGTGTTGCTGGCGTAGGGTCTAAGTAGAGAGTCCACATATCCGAACAGTCCTTCAGTGAGAGTGCCAATTCCAGAGATGATGGGTCCTGGATTTCCAGGTTTATGGATCTTGGGTAGTAGATAGAATAACCCTGGTCGGGGCTCTAAGGGTATGTTGATTTGTTCCTGTGTTAGTGTAGGGAGTGTCCTGAGTAGATGGTGCAGTTTCTTAGTATATTCCTCAGTGCGATCTGAGGAAAGTGGCCTGTAGAATTTGGTATCGGAGAGTTGTCTGGCAGTCTCCTTTTGGTAGTCAGACCTGTTCATGATGACAACAGCACCTCCTTTATCAGCCTCTTTGATTATAATGTTTGGGTTGTTTCTGAGGCTGTGGATGGCATTGCGTTCTGCACGACTTAGGTTATGAGGCAAGTGATGTTGTTTTTTCTAGAATTTCTGCCTGTGCACGTTGGCGGAAGCATTCTATGTATAGGTCCAGACTGTCATTTCGACCCTCAGGAGAAGTCCATGTGGAGTTCTTCTTCTTGTGCTGTTGGTGGGAGGTTATCTGTGTATCAGTGCACTGTTCAGTGTTATCTTGAAAGTATTCTTTGAGTCGGAGATGGCGAAAGTAGGCTTCCAGATCGCCGCAGAACTGTATCATGTTTGTGGGCGTGGTGGGGCAAAAAGAGAGTCCCTGAGATAGGACAGACTCTTCTGCCTGGTTGAGTGTGTAGCTCGATAAATTGACAATATTGCTGGGTGAGTTAGGGGTACCACTGTTGTGGCCTCATGTGGCAGGTAAGATTTTAGACAGCTTACGGTCCTTTTTCCTTTGTAGAGAGGTGAAGTGTGTAATGTAGATCTCCTGTCTTATTTTAGTAAAGTCCGTTTGTGTGGAAGGTTAGTTATTTATGAAAGTTTCTAGGCTGGAGAGCTCTTTTTTGATGTTTTCCTGTTTGCTGTATAGGATGCTGATCAGGTGGTTCCTCAGTTTCTTTGATAGTGTATGGCATAATCTCTCACTGTGGTCTGTGCAGTATGTAGCTAGCAATGGATTTTTCACCTTCAGTCCATTTGGTATGATGCCCATCCGTTTGCATTTGGAAAGGAAGATGATATCTGTCTGTACTTGTGCAAGTTTCTTCATGAGGTTGATGGATTTCCACTCCATACTCCATATTTTAAAATGTTATCATTACGTATCTAGTCAATATTTTGTTTATCTAGACATCTGGAACTAATTGAGAGTATTAGATACATACATTATTAGTGAGTTACAATATATATGGTTGAACTTGCATTTTAAACGTATTATTGAGGGCTGTGGGAGAAGGGATAAAAGATGAATAAAAGTAGTTTGATCACAGTCTACATTTTAAGTGTACATGACACACCTGACAAAACACATATCAAAGCAAGAAAATTCAAGGTTAAAGCTAAACAAAAGTAACTTATTCCATTATATTGTGCTATTATAGCCTATTTAGTATACATGGAGGGGATAATACCTTGATCTCAGGCTCCTGCAGTACCTATGCAAAGTAAGGCAAATTAAGCATGAAGTCCCAATTTGAATTGTTAGTTTTAGTTTGGAATTGTCTTGCTTTTTTGGTTTTAATCAGACACTTAATATGACTTATAGAAGTCATTTTTGTGGCTGAATATTTTGCAGTTATCCCCAGCACTACACAAATTTACCAACTGGTCCTTTGAAGCAATGGCCAAAAGGCTAGCGAGTAAAGGAAGTTAAAGGAAGTCAGTGATACTAATAAGTAATTATTTTCTATCCTTCAGTTTTACATGGTAACCTTGAGTTTACATCCTCCCACCAGAATTATCATTTTAGGAGAAAAAATAAGGAACCATGGAGGAATCAGAGTGAGGTATTAGCACACTGAGTAAAATATATGGCAGCTACGCCTTTCTCCCCCATCCACAATCAATTGGATTCTTTTAGTTTAATATTTACTTGCTAAGATGAGATGCTAGTCTGCATGGTGATAAACAGTCTGCTACTGGCATCTGAAGGTGACCTGTCAGTTCATATGGACAAATCTCCTGCTTACTGAAATGTACAAAATAAATCATTAAAGCAGGCAGGTGCTCATTCCCAGATTTAAATCACCATAGATTTATGATTTGAATTAATGCTTCATTTGGTCATAGAAATAGATGCTGAGACAAATGATATGCAGTGGTTGGAGCTTCCATACTGTAGCCATCCTAATATTGATTACTGAGATGTCTTTGCAATCTCTTGTTTATATCAAGTACTGTCTTGTGACAGGTTGGCTGATATGAGCTACATTGCAGATAAGAAGGAAAAATGTCCTGGATTCTTTTTAGTGGCAACTCTAGACACAACATGCAGGCCAGATAATTTTTGTTTGTTTGTTTAAAGAACTATCTACATAAACCAGCATTCAAAACTCTACTGCTTCTAGGATTATGCTCTTATAAATGCAGGATTAGAAGAAGAAAATTCACAAGGTCAAACGTTAAATTGACTTGAAATGTTTTTTTTTTCTGTTTGTTTGCTGTATTAACATATCTTCTGTTATTATGATCAGTAACAATTTTATTTTAATGCAAGTAAATTATGTACAGATTGTATATTTGAGTTTTGTACTCCAAAAATATAAGTACAGTGAGCATCTCAATTGTTTCACTGTTTTTAAACACTTACTGTAATACTTCATAAACAAAGAGTAGCAAAAGGAATGAAATCTTTAAAGGTAAATACATTTTAAAATTATTCCTCTGAGCTAGCCTCAAATTACTGTAAGTTAGTAGGAAAAGTCCCTGTAATTTTGCTTCCCTCAACATTTTATATGATTAAAATACTATGTAGACTGTTTAGGGAATACTCCAAGGATTTGCGAGGACCTTTGCCACTAGCTAATATCTGACTCATGGAACTTGTAAACAGCTATCAACAATAGTAAATTACTTTCTTAGTAGGAAATGAGTTCATATCTATTCAAAAAGTGATCTCAAAACAGATGTCCCAAGAAAATGTCATTGTTTAAACTGTATCATACCAAAAAACCTGCTATTATTTCTTTAAGGAAATGAAGCAATCATAAAGACTTTGGTGTTCTCTGTTTCTAAACACAATTAGGAAATACAAGACAGTATTTTACACTTCGCTAGCACAATAATCCATAAACAACCACAAAATGTGTTGAAAATTAAGAGGGGATCTTGACATTTTAGGCTTCCTTTTTATCCACATTAGCTTACAACATTTAAACTCTGAGACACATGTAAGGAAAGCCAAGATCTGTTGCCTGAAATTAACGGTTGCCCTGCTTAACATTATCCCTTCCCTTCTCCAAAAAGAGTGGAAAAGACATTGAGATGAAATTATTTTTCTCTAGTGACCTCTCCCAATAATAGAACTGTACAAAATGCGGTCATTTCCTTTCTCTAAACACACGTCTATTCTGAAGGAAAGAATTACTTTTATGGTTTCAGGAAAAAGTCTTGGAGACCTTGAGAAAGCAAATAAAAGGAAACAGAGAATGCAGGCCACTGAGCACAGCTCTGCAGTTGCACATCTGATTCTCTGCCTTGGCAATGTTAATGAACCTCAAATCCTCTCTATAATTAGATGAGGGAATTGCTTATATTTTCAAACAGATGATGCTGCTATAATGAAACGATTGACAGGGAACTTAAGAGTGTCTACAGTAGTCATTTGGTTTCTGTTTTTTTTTTTTTAAGTTTAAAAAGAAGATTGGCTGTAGACACAGGTCCTGGGAGAGGTAGTAATTTACAAAGAATGCTATGACAGGTGTCTTTGTACAGTGAGGAAATAAAATGGAAGAGAGAGGAATGATGGGCAGGTATAGCAATTTTTTTGGGGAGGAGGTGTCCTATGCTTATTCTGCTTGGGTTCTTTAAAAGGGGCCGGGACTCAAGAGATGGATCCGGATTGAGTGCACAGCTGTAACTGCTGATGAGCTAATTGCTCCTTATCTCTCAGCCCCATTCATCTTCATTTTTTACCAATTACCGAGAATTATCTGTGTTCTCAGTTGGATATGAGAGTTAATCCTTTTTGGTTAAGCTGGCAGTACTGTGAGCAGATTCCAAATTGTAGGGTGAAAAAGCCAGAGCAAGCGTGTTCTGAAGCTGTCTCCAGTTCAATGACAGTATCACTAGTTCATAAGAATTTTACTATTGCTTAACAGTTTAAACACTGAAAGCTTTTTTTTTCCTTTTTACATTTTTTATTAATATATATATTTTTTCTGCTGTGTTTAATTGTAAGCCTTAAATACATTCCCCAGGTGGACAGAAGTTTAAACGATTTCTAAAAACTACACATTTGCAAAGTTGAAAACAAGACAAATACAATTTCAGAAAGAAAATTTCCCCATAGTGTGGCAATGTTCAATATGTGATACATAAGAATCACCCTATACTCTAAAGTTTTAGGAATGGGACCATACCTATAAAATTGCTCAGTGCCATAGGATATCATGAGAGCTTGGCAATGATATGTCTCTACTTCTGTAAACTTCTTTGATGAAAAGTGCTGTCTAGGTGCTAGCAAAGGGATAGTCATATAGCCCTAAGGACATATGTTAGATGTTGAACACATCACATTTCAAGTTAAAAGGAATGCTTTCATAAAGCTGTTCCCTGGGAATGCACAGAGGTACCAGAAACAGATCATTTGGTGGCAGCCAGGCCACTAGACATTGTCTTTTGTCTTAAAAGGCAGTACTGTGGAAAAATGAATTGTCATATTGAATGTCAAGCCTTAAAAGGAGTGTTAATCTGCTAGTGCAGGACATTCAAAATAGTCATGGGTTTCCTAATACTTCAGGATCTGCTTCCTGCGCCTTTCACTGCGACTCTTTCAGTTGCTAAACAAGACAGCCAGTCTGAGGTTATAAACTTAACAGCAACTAGCAAATTTATGAAAGAGATTAGCGGAGCCTCAGTGCTTTCACACTGGACAGTCAATAATATTAAAAAGGTGAGACCTCCATCTAGATTAAGTCCTTAGTGCCAGCAGTTGGGATTTCCTGAAATAAGACATGAATGAGTTAATAGTTCTTGCCCAAAGCTGTGATATAGAAGTGACAAAATTGTGGCTGAGACACAATGAAAATAGAAATAAACAACAACCCTGTGTTGAAAACAGTAGATGAAAATTTCATATTGTCATCCAGAAGACTATTTACAAGACAACTTTGCATTTTAAGATTTGTTCTTATTCTATATCAGTAAATATATATCAGTCCTCAAAGAGCACTTGTACCTGTGTGGTTTCCTGTTCCCATCAGGGATGTCAGTGGTAGCTTGCTCTATCCCTTTTTCCTAGTCCAAGCTTGGAATTTGGGATTCAGTTCTCAGATCATCAATTTGATGACAAATCAGGATAGCTAGATGTCTTGTCTCTGGTCAGAATCTAAAATAACTACTTATATGTAGACAAGCATTCAGTAGCCATGTAATGCCCACTTATATGCACAGAATAAGGGGGGGGGGAACAAACAAACAAACAAACAAAAACACCCTGCACAGAAATGGGCAATTTTACACAGTGGGAAAAGTTCCTTCCTATTTCCATATATGCTCTGCAACCCAGTGATGATCAAAAAGTCCAGTCTTTCCCTTGTCACATGTCTCTATATAAAACCAACCAACCATTCCCAATTCTAATGGTCCTAAATCCAAGCAGGCAAACCCACAGATGAGAAATAAGATGGAATGTAGTGAGATGGAAGATCTTCTCTTTTTGACAATTCATCACGTGTACAATCCAAATACACCTCTGATCACACAGTCCTCTGGGTTAGTCTTGTGAGGAGGTCAACTTTAAATTTGCCAGTTGTACACTCACGTAGAGACTGACAAATCAGTCCATGCCTGATGTGCAACCAGAATGAGACCCTCTCCAAGTACTGGAACTACCTGGGAGGATCACAGCAACATAGTCCTGTAGCATGGTGCCTGTCTTTGGAATCAGCCTTTGTATCAGATGACTGGAAGGTACTAATGCAATGACGATTTCTAAAAAAGGGATCTAGAGGAGATCCTGGCAATTACAGACCAGTGAGCGAGGCATATTGGTAGAAACTGAAATAAAGAACAGACTTATCAGTCACATAGATAATCACTATTTGTTGGGGAAGAGTCAACATGGCATTTGTAAAGGGAAGTCATGCCTCATTAATCTTAATGAATTCTTCAAGGGAGTCAGTAAGCACATGGATTAGGATGATCCAGTCAATATAGTGTACTTGGATTTTCAGAAAGCCTTTGACAAGGTTCCTCACCAAAGGCTCTTAAAGAAACTAAGTAGCCATGGGATAACAGGGAAGGTCCTTTCCTGGATCAATAACTTGTTGAAAGATAGGAAACAGAAGGTAGGAATAAATGGTCAGTTTTCACAATGGAGAGAGGTAAATAGCAGGGTCCCCCAAAGCACTGGAACCTGTGCTGTTCAACGTATTCATAACTGATCTGGAAAAGGGAGTGAGCAGTGTAATGGCAAATTTATTCAAGATCATTAAGTCCAAAGCAGACGGTGAGGAGTTAAAGAGGGATCTAACTAAACTGGGTGACTGGGCAACAAAATGGCAGATGAAATTCTATATTGATAAGTGGAAAGTAATGCACATTGGAAAAAATAATCCTAACTGCACATATATAGTGATGGGCTCTAAATTAGCCAGTAACACTCAAGAAAGAAAGAAGGCTTGGAGTCACTGTGCATAGTTCTCTGAAAACGTCCACTCAATGCAC
>NW_020664372.1:1771149-1868649 GCF_002925995.2 Terrapene triunguis | reverse complement strand
TGGGTAATTAGCTGAACAAAACAGTAAAAACAAAATATGTGACAGAGGTATGATATATACATTTAACTTTTCCATAATAAGGTAGATCTGTCTTACGTCATGTGTATCACATCACAGGAAAGCCAAAATATTTACTTGGCTGTGATACAAAGAGCAATGATAAATTCCATGATTTGAAAAGATCCTTTTAATTGGAAAGCCTGGGTGAGAACGTTCCATGTTGCATTTCTTCATTTTATACATTTTTATAAATAAAATATAAAGTAGTAATCTTCCTGCTCTCTCTCACTAACTCCATCTTCCTCTCCAATACTTATAATTGATCTCCTAAAACACATGTGCAGTACGGTTTTAAAATATTCCAATCCAGGAATTTCTACATGGTGTATTATTTTTTCTGCAGTTGCCTGTAATGATAAAAACATTTATCATCCTGAGATCAATACAAACGTCTTGGGTATTCTTGTTTAAGAAAATTATACATCTCTCTCTCTCTCCCTTATTTATTTATTTTTCTGATAAAGAATGAACCTTGTGTTATATACATTTTAAACCCCCTGCACATATTGTTTCTTTACAGGCTTAATTACAGAATACGATCAATTTAATATAAAGGTTTCAAAATATTGTTATCGATGCCCAACAAGGAAAAAAAGAGAAATACAAGCTTGACATTTTAAAACAGTTGCATTTGAAAGACTTTCACTACTAATTGATTTTTAAAAGAGTTCTTTGGAAAAGTGAACTCAGAAATGTTTGGAAGTGCCTTGGCAGTCTTCCAGAACATTTACTACAAAGCATAACTAGGCAGTTTCTGAGGCCACCCTACATCAGAAAAGATGTGTTCTATGTATAGCCTAATCTAATTTGGTATCCTAGCTGTACGCTTACATACTGAACTGTGTGTATTTTCAGTATTTTGTGGACATTAGATATTCAAATGATCACTTGGCACAAAGGAACAATTCCCTTGCTGTGTCAGAAACAGGGCTTTAGAAATAAGATTTTTTTTTTTTTTTAAGTTCAGTAAAACAAGCTATAGATAAATCTGGCTGTGCTCCATTAGTATTGATTTCATTATTTTAAGCAGTTTTTTGAGCATCTTTATGTGCTGATGCTATTTCCTGCCATTGAATCACCGAACTGTCTGTTCATTAAAGTCAATATTTTTGCACAGGGTGTAAGAAGATGTCCTATATTATGTACAATAATCAGTTTCTTAAAGTTACATTTTAGCATGGATTGGGTGGTATTGTCTATCCTATAATCTTTTAGAGTTCTTTCTCAGTTGATGGAAGTCGAAACAAAAATTCCACTTTTTTGTGGAATATGAACTTTGAAAACCTACATAGACAGCTGAAATATTAATGGAAATTATACATCTATTCTGTTTCGGCAAAAGAGCAGACCAAATGATAACGAGTAACATTGACCAAAAGCAATTACTTTAAAAGGATACTGCTAAGTATCTGAAAAAAATGATTTCTTTGACTAGTTGTTTGTCAGGCACTGTGTGGTGTTTATTGATTGCACTTGAATATATAGCTCCCATGATTGAAAATGCTGCTGGTAATGTCCTTCTCTTTACAGTGTTGAGTGTCTTATTGAGAATGATAAGAGACAAATTTATACAGAAAACAAATACACATTAGAGCCTTAAATTAGCCAATTGTGGCCTATGGATTGCTCATGATATTAATTTTCTAGTCTGTAATATTTTGTGAAACTAATGTTTAGAATGGGATGGTGAAGTCTGTGTTTAAAATAAAATGGAATTTTGTTTTTCATGCGCATTATCTTTTTTCTCTGTATCTTATCTACAATGTACACTACAATTGTGCTATACTGTGAAGTACAGTAGGCTTGAAAAGAGCCATAGATAATACTTCAGCAAGCATTTCTCCTCAGGGATAGATATGGCAAATGTATTTAACTCATGCTTCTTCCCTCCTCCTCAGAAAATCTCACCTTGGTGTGGGTGAGCGCTGGTTTAAAATGCTTCCAATCTATTAGAATGGGTACTTTGAGTAGAGGTCTTCTAGACAGTGTCTGATTCTATTGCCTGGCTATACCAAAAGAAGGACAGGAGACATTTGGCATGGGTTTAATCAGGCCGCAACTTTATTATTAGATGTCTGGGACTACCCGGCAGATAAGTGTATAGTGCAGGTAACCTCATGTTTATTCCATAATTACCCGGGGAGTTTTTACCAGCTCCCCCTCTTTTTTCATCCAGGTCCCTCCAGCAAATCCATTTCTGGGACCTTACCATCCACGCCCCCTTCCCCCCCCCCCCAGGAGGGTTAAGGTGGGCTATAAGAATGGGGGGTTGGCTCCCTGCCATACCAATCATAGGAGTCCCCAACTACCCCCCCCCCATTCATTCCTTTAATGAACACCTCTTTTTAAGTCTTTTTCCCAGCCATTTATCTGGTCACTATATACCTTTCCTATGGAGTACCTGCACAGGACCTCCACCCTACACTTAAATAATGAGTTGCGACTGGTGCCCTACTGCCATTCATTCCATGTATGAATAGAACCCTTCCTGAACCTGCTGTGGCAAAGGCCAAAAAACCCCAACTGCACCCAAACCAATATGTTGGTAAGGAAAAAATTCCTTCCCAGCCCCCCTCTAGTGGTGTTGCAGTTGTCCCTCCCCCTCTGGGTCGGAGGGAGGCCACATTGCCTCATAACATCACTGGGGGCGCAGCCTACTGTCAAGGGGAATTAGCAGAGTAGGTTTTAGTTTCCTGGCCCTTTGCAACAGTGTGGAACCCCAAACAGCCAATAGGCCCTAGTCCCTCAGGCAGGGCTGGGTTAACTAGCAGTCTGTAGACCCCAGCCTGTGATCGAGCAGCGCAACAAAGCAGTCTATAAGTTCTAACGCTTAGGCAGGGTGGAGCTGGCCAGGACTGCACTGGGTCTCTGCAGGGGTTCTGAATCTTCCCCTGGAGGAGGGAGGACAGGGCCTGCTCTGCCTCCACTGCCAGGTCCATGTCTTCCACCTCCAGGCCCTGCAGAGATTCCTTTATGGTGCAGGTAGTCCGGTGTGGAGCACATTGGCGCACACCTTCCTCTGCTGCCTTCGAGGGCTCCAACACGACCGGCAGCTCTTTGTCCTCCATCCGAGGGGTCTTCTGCAAGACCTCTCCAAGCTGCCGGTCTTCTACCAGGACCTCCTCCGGATCTGGAAGTGCTCTTGGTAAGCAGATCCATGGTGGCCACCAAGGGGGCAAACCTCCTCACCGAGCCCCTACTACACATTCCCCATCTTCGTGTGCAGTGGCAGAGTTCCCCTCAGTGTGCCAGAGGCTGGTCCTGGCAGAAATCACCAGAATTGGAGACCTCCTTGACTACGACAGAGGGACTGGGTGGATCCCCGAGTGCTTGGTTGGCGCATGGGGCTCTCCACCCTTCAGACCCCTCTGCACATACTCCAGGAGGTGGGGGCAGTCTTATCGCCCACCTCTCAGGTTTTCCTTGAGCGTGTCCTGCAAGAGGATGCTCCGCATCCTCCCCTCACCCCAGGCCCTCCAGACTTTTTAATTGGGCCCCTGCCCCACGAGCCCCCCCAGCCCTCTCCCTTACATAACCACAGCTGACTGCACGCCCTGTAGCCGGTTCCTTTCTGAACTATACCAAGAGAACAACTTTACATGCTCATGCTCCACATGTTTCACTTCCTCACCCTCATATCCTGCCCCAATACCAAGTGGCAGGACCTACTACTGGTAGAGGGTGAGAACCCGGTGGGCCAGCCTATATTCCACTCTGGTCCCACAGCCCGCTGGGGATATCGGTTGGCGGCTCCTTTATGAGCACGGGTGTGTACTTGTTGTAGTCCATCCCCATCCCCAATGCCTGCCTCTTTTGCGGCATGAGGGAGACCCTGGCACATGCCTATCTAGAATGCGCCAGGTTGCAGCCCCTATTCTGGCTCCTCTAGAACCTCCTGTTGAGGTTCTGGCTGCACTTCTCCCCAGACCTCTTCATATTTATACACCCCTGTTTGTGGCCCCATAAAGTCGCAAGACCTCATCAACCTGCTCCTGACCCTGGCCATCTATAATACCAGGAGGAGGATGTTGGACAGGGATGTGCTCTGTGACTGTGGGGCCTATTTCCATTCCTCTTTTGTCTCACGTATCTGGGCAGAATTCCTTTGGGCAGCATCCAGTGGTTCCCTAGACAGCTTTGAGGAGCAGTGGACGCTGTCCAAGTTCTCTGCTCGGTGTCCCCCATCTGGGGGTTGGACTAGATGACCTCCTGAGGTCCCTATCCCTAGTTTTGAACCTGTGACCTCCACTCCTTGCCCAGTTATTTCTTAGTTGTCCCCCGTATTTAGTTGAGTCCTGGGTCCAGTGGCTCCTCCCACATGGCTGGGGAAGGGGCCTTTAGAAGCAGGCAGGCTTGTGCCTGCCCACCTTCCGAAATTTCAATAAGGCCTCACTACCCCCCTTAAAATACGGGCAACTAGCATAATGCCTACACCAGGTCTTGACCAAACCTCGTATTTTATCACCTAAAGGGGAAGGAGGGTAGGTGCCATCTCAGTCTGCTCCATGTAAAAGGGAGGCTTTAGGCACAGGGCTGCCCCCTTTAAACCCTGCATTCCCATGGAATGAGTCAGCGACCACACTGACCCTTTCACAGCAGTTTTCATTTCCCCCCCCCACACACACAGCCATAAAGCACTGTTCCCTTCATTCGGCCAGCCAGCCAAATACCCCCGCCCCCACCCCTCCACCCCGCTGGGTGGTCATTGGTGGGCTCATTTCTATCAATGTACTTAATTCTGAAGGCGAAGCACTTCTCCAGACACCCTGCCTCATTGGCAGGAAAATGTTTCCCATACTCCATCCCTTCTCTTTCTTCTTGAGGGGACTGGAGACCAGAGAAATTGTCTGGTGACATGTGAATGTAAAATGCATGTTAGTGAAACACTACGGAAAATAGTTTGGATATTTAAGTCATCAGGTACAAACTCTAAGAACCTTTCAGTTACATTAACTCATGCAACTTGCATGCACACACTCATTCTTACCTTTTGGTACATCTGTGCAATTCCCATTGAAGTAAGTTGGAAATATGTATGCATATTCAAGTGTAGATTTGAGCCTATTGTTAATAATGATGAATAGTACACATAATAGTGCAACTAACAATACTCCATAGGTGCTGCTACCTATAAATAAAATTCTTATGAGATCTACACAGGCATACAGGTTCAGCTGCATGGATCAAATTGCAGAACTGCAGACAAAAATTATATCTTTAACATTAGATTAACACAAGATTTGGGTATTTGATTTTTTTCTTTTTCAAGAGGATTTTAAAATATTAATTTCTCTACTAATTTTATTCTGTACTTAAGCGACTGTAAAAATCTATTGGGAAATATTAGCACAAAACTACATATTTTATATTTACATTTCCCCACAGTGCAGCTTGATAAATTTGAAAGTAGTGAAAATTTCATGCTATGTGGGATAGAAAATAATATTTTAGTCATTTATAACTCTGGTCTTGGTTTCTGTAAAATTTCAACTTGCAGAAAGTAGAATCATCATTGAGTTAAGGAGATACAGAAAGCTTTAATCTTTTTACAGAATAAAATTCATTTTCGTTCTCTCTTCTAGTTCAAAAATATGTGAATTGATATTGGTCATGCCATGCCTTACAAAACATCATCTTTGAGCTAAGAATGGAAAACTTCAGCTCAAAAGATTTTTTTTTTCAGAAAGGTATGAGCATGTGGGACTATTGCCTACCTAGTAAATACTATACCATGTGGTGGATGTAAAATCAGATATTAAGTGGTAGCCGTTCCATGTGGTAGATTAAGGTCAGGATAAGGAAAGGGATCTCTGTATGTGAATTGCAGAATAGACACCGGGAAGTCTTATTAGCAGCCACAGATCTGATACATACGTGTGAGGGCCTAAATTTCCCCATAATTTAAAGGCATTTGGGTTCTTGCAACTTTGGCCGCATTATTCAGATGTTGGGCATATGGAACTGTAAACCTGGTAGATTATGTGACAGCTGGGGCTATCTTGCCATTTATCACTGTTTCTATTATGTATTGATTAACTAGGCTAATCAGTTGTGACCAGTTGCCTATACCAAATTAACGATGCCAAATCTTTTCTGCTCATCAGAAACGCCTTATTCAAAACATTTTTACTAGTTACATTCTTTCTAATGTTGTATGCAGTGTTGTTGTAACTGTGCTATTCCCAGGATATTAGAGGGACAAAGTGGGTGAGGTAATGTCTTTTATTGGACCAATTTCTGTTGGTGAGAGTAACAAGCTTTCAAGCTGAAGAAGAGCTCTGTGCAAGCTTGAAAACTTGTCTCTCTTACCAACAGGAGTTGGTCCAGTAATAGGTTCAGTTGCTTTGAGAATGAGGATGAGGCAAAATATGTTGGTTTGCCCATGTTAGAAAAATGCTTACAACCATTTTATTGAGAATTTCTAGCACCACCATGGAACAGAGACTTGAATTTGGTTGGAGGAGGGGGGCAGTGCCTAGAAACAAAGATGTGCCTTTTTCTGTTCTTGTGAAAAACTGCCCAAATTTGCCTATATGAGGCTTTACACAATCTCATTTTCAGAAGATGTTCATTAGAGTTCAGCACCTAAATTCTCTGAAGATTCCATCTGCACTGGACATGCTCCATGCGTTCACAGTTCCTATGCACTAGTCGGATTGCTCATGCACCATCCCTATAGATCTACTTCAGTGCGCTCCATCCCGGAGCTACAGGGACTGCTCAGGACTTTCCATGTAACTGTTACTTACAGTTCTGGGGGGCTTCTGTGGCACTGAGCACTGGAACTGAGAGCAGGAGACTGTTTTTCCTGTGCTCTTGATGACCCCTCCCCCCATTAGTGCCCAGGACAAAGAGGAGGCAGCTTGATCTGAATGCAAAGGGGTGAAGAATGTGGAGTGGTGAGGAATGTGGGGTGGGAGGGGGAATAGGAGCAGAGGTGAAACGGGTTTGCAGAGGCCCCCTTGTGCATCTGCCTTATGATACAGTTTGTATATGATCACACACTGTTTCCCCCCCATAGGATCACTGCCTTATTTAGCGCCTAGGATAGACAGTGCTCTAGGAATGAATCAAGTTTGTGTTATAAAGGAGGCTGTTGTCTGTAGGACTCCTGCCTCATTTCTTTCAGAAGCTGAAAGGTTTGTGTTGAATGAGGCAGGGAAGAGAAGGCTAAGAAAGTTGAGCTGCATCCTGGAGAATTTCACAGGTCACTTCTTAATTTTGTGTTCCTCATTTTCTGGATGCATAATATGAGGCATCTGCGATCAGATTTGCAGAAATGCTGAATGCTCACAACTGCAACTGAAGCTGGGGCTGTGCATTGAATGTATAAAGCCTATTTTTAAACAATGGTTAGCACAAATCAGGTCCTAGGTCAGGGGTTCTCAAACTGGGGGTTGGGACCCCTTAGGGGGTCATGAGATTATTACGTGGGGGGGGGGGGTCGCGAGCTGTCAGCCTACACCCCAAACCCTGCTTTGCCTCCAGAATTTATAATGGTGTTAACTATATAAAAAAGTGTTTTTAATTTATAAGGGGCATCACACACAGAGACTTGCTATGTGAAAGGGGCCACTGGTAAAAAAGTTTGAGAGCCACTGTCCTAGGTGTCTCAGACTGGATACCCAAAATTAGTGGATACCCAAAATTGGTGGACAAAACTGATAATTTTGGTCTTAATCTCATAGAATCATAGAAGATTAGGGTTGGAAGAGATCTCAGGAGGTCATCTAGTCCAACCCCCTGCTCAAAGCAGGACCAACCCCAACTAAATCATCTCTCTGTGTCTCAGTTGCCCATCTGTAAAATGGAGATAATACCATCTATTCTTACCTGATTGCTGTGAAAACGAATACATGAATGTTTGTGAAACTCAGATATCATAGTTATGAAAGCCCCCATGAAGGTATAAATAATCCTATATTTAGAGCTGGGTTTGAATAGTGTGCAACAAATAAGGCATTGGGCTACACTTTAAACAATGAGGATAAAATAAAATATTGAATAGCTGCTCCTTTAGTGAGCACTGTCTGTTCTGCCCACTGAATGAGGTGGGGGGGGGTGACTTTTCCTGATCATGTAGGAAAAGTCTGTATCATAATCCTTACACACAAGGCACCAGATCAAGGTTGCACAGGCAATGTTAATTCTGGCATTTCCTAGCTTTTGATTGTGCAACCTATTTTTAATATAGTTTTTGGTTGTATTATACAGTATATGAAAGTTGTTTAAGGTGATGTTTGGATGGAGGCCTGGTGACATGGGCTGAGGCCTTTTCTACATTCATTTCCATTTGCTCAATCCCTTAAATGCAGTAATATTCAAACAGTTTAAATGTGCTGTTGAGAACTCTGAAGAGGAAACTGCCCCCACCCTCAGCTAGTCTAACAGCTACTGTGGTTATGGCAATGGAAAGTTACAGTGTACTTGCTGCTCCAGCTGCTCTCAACATATTGGACAGAACATTGATTATCATGGCAAATCCTGGTAACTAATATGGCTCCCCTAAATATTTCAATTGCCAGAATTCTTTTTAAATATAACATCCGAAAAAGATTGGTGCAATTAGAAAGGGAAAGGGAGAGATCTATTCTACATATAGACACAGATCCCTGTATGAAAAAGCAAGAGATTCATAGATTCCAAGGCCAGAAGGAAAATTGGGATAATCTATTCCAGGAGTGGCCAAACTTACTGACCCTATGAGTTGAACAGGACAATCTTCAGAAGTTTGAGAGCCGGGGTGCGCCTGCCAGGGCTTGGGGCTATAGCCCCATGGGGCATGCTTGCTGGGGCTTGGCGTTTCAGCCCTGTGGGGTAGGGAGGTCTCAGGGCTTCCTCCCCATGGGAGGCACCTGCCAGGGCTTGGTGCTTCAGCCCCACTCCTGTTGAAGTGCAGAGCCCCAGCAGGTGCACCCCACAGGGCTGTAGCCCTGAAACTTCCCTTTCCGCTGGGCAGAAGCCAAAGGCAACGCATGAGAGGGGCACTGTGGGGGTCTCATGCCCACCCAGATTTTTGCCAGGCTTTGGTGGCCCCACTCAGTCACGTGGCGCTGCCAGGCCCCCTCCATGCAGGGCAGCTGCTGGAGCAGGCAAGCTGGGAGCTGTGGCCATGGGGAGAGGCAGCGGCCAGCAGCTGGGAGCTGCAGGTAGAGCAGCTGCTTTTGCTGCTGTCTCTCCCTGCGAAGCTAAAGTAGTGCCCACTCCCTGCAGCTCCCAGTTCTTTGCCGCTGCCTGCCCATGCAGAGCTAACACCTGGGAGCTGCAGGGAGTGGCCACTGAGTGTAAAACGGGGGCTATGCCGGGGGGCATGACTCAAACTGTGGGAGGGAACCTTTAAATTGTGCCCCCACACTCTCAGCAGGCACCAGCCATCTCTGGCAGAAGCCCCTAGCCCCACCACCCCACTGCAGGGCAGAAGCCCTGAGCTCCCCACCACAGTCTGGTAGGCAGAGAATGGTAGGGGGTGGGGACTCCACAAGCTGCACTTTCATAGAATCATAGAATCATAGAATATCAGGGTTGGAAGGGACCTCAGGAGGTCATCTAGTCCAACCCCCTGCTCAAAGCAGGACCAATTTCCAACTAAATCATCCCAGCCAGGGCTTTGTCAAGCCGGGCCTTAAAAACCTCCAAGGAAAGAGACTCTACCACCTCCCTAGGTAACGCATTCCAGTGCTTCACCACCCTCCTAGTGAAATAGTGTTTCCTAATATCCAACCTAGACCTCCCCCACTGCAACTTAAGTCCATTGCTCCTTGTTCTGTCATCTGCCACCACTGAGAACAGCCGAGCTCCATCCTCTTTGGAACCCCCCTTCAGGTAGTTGAAAGCAGCTATCAAATCCCCCCTCATCCTTCTCTTCTGGAGACTAAATAATCCCAGTTCCCTCAGCCTCTCCTCATAAGTCATGTGCTCCAGACCCCTAATCATTTTTGTTGCCCTCCGCTGGACTCTTTCCAATATTTCCACATCCTTCTTGTAGTGTGAGGCCCAAAACTGGACACAGTACTCCAGATGAGGCCTCACCAATGTCGAATAAAGGGGAACGATCACGTTCCTCGATCTGCTGGCAATGCCCCTACTTATACAGCCCAGAATGCCGTTAGCCTTCTTGGCAACAAGAGCACACTGTTGACTCATATCCAGCTTCTCGTCCACTGTGACCCTTAGGTCCTTTTCTGCAGAACTGCTACCTAGCCATTCAGTCCCTAGTCTGTAGCAGTGCATAGGATTCTTCCGTCCTAAGTGCAGGACTCTGCACTTGTCCTTGTTGAACCTCATCATGTTTTTTTTGACCCAATCCTCTAATTTGTCTAGGTCCCTCTGTATCTGATCCCTACCCTCCAGCGTATCTACCACACCTCCCAGTTTAGTGTCATCTGCAAACTTGCTGAGAGTGCAGTCCACACCATCCTCCAGATCATTAATAAAGATATTAAACAAAACTGGCCCCAGGACCGACCCTTGGGGCACTCCGCTTGAAACCGGGTGCCAACTAGACATGGAGCCGTTGATCACTACCCATTGAGCCCGACGATCTAGCCAGCTTTCTATCCACCTTACAGTCCATTCATCCAGCCCATACTTCTTTAACTTGGCGGCAAGAATACTGTGGGAGACCATATCAAAAGCTTTGCTAAAGTCAAGGAATAGCACATCCACTGCTTTCCCCTCATCCACAGAGCCAGTTATCTCATCATAGAAGGCAATTAGGTTAGTCAGGCACGACTTCCCCTTGGTGAATCCATGCTGACTGTTCCTGATCACTTTCCTCTCCTCTAAGTGTTTCATAATTGATTCCTTGAGGACCTGCTCCATGATTTTTCCAGGGACTGAGGTGAGGCTGACTGGCCTGTAGTTCCCCGGATCCTCCTTCTTCCCTTTTTTAAAGATGGGCACTACATTAGCCTTTTTCCAGTCATCTGGGACCTCCCATGTTTTCAAAGATGATGACCAATGGCTCCACAATCACATCCGCCAACTCCTTTAGCACCCTCGGATGCAGCGCATCCGGCCCCATGGATTTGTGCTCATCCAGTTTTTCTAAATAGTTCCAAACCACTTCTTTGTCCACGGAGGGCTGGTCATCTCCTCCCCATACTGTGCTGCCCAGTCCAGCAGTCTGGGAGCTGACCTTGTTTGTGAAGACAGAGGCAAAAAAAGCATTGAGTACATTAGCTTTTTCCACATCCTCTGTCACTAGGTTGCCTCCCTCATTCAGTAAGGGGCCCACACTTTCCTTGACTTTCTTCTTGTTGCTAACATACCTGAAGAAACCCTTCTTGTTACTCTTAACATCTCTTGCTAGCTGCAACTCCAAGTGCGATTTGGCCTTCCTGATTTCACTCTTGCATGCCTGAGCGATATTTTTATACTCCTCCCTGGTCATTTGTCCAATCTTCCACTTCTTGTAAGCTTCTTTTTTGCGTTTATGGTCAGCAAGGATTTCACTGTTAAGCCAAGCTGGTCGCCTGCCATATTTACTATTCTTTCTACACATCGGGATGGTTTGTTCCTGCAACCGCAATAAGGATTCTTTAAAATACAGCCAGCTTTCCTGAACCCCTTTGCCCTTCATGTTATTCTCCCAGGGGATCCTGCCCATCTGTTTCCTGAGGGAGTCAAAGTCTGCTTTTCTGAAGTCCAGGGTCCGTATTCTGCTGCTCTCCTTTCTTCCTTGTGTCAGGATCCTGAACTCGACCATCTCATGGTCACTGCCTCCCAGGTTCCCATCCACTTTTGCTTCCCCTACTAATTCTTCCCTGTTTGTGAGCAGCAGGTCAAGAAATGCTCTGCCCCTAGTTGGTTCCTCCAGCACTTGCACCAGGAAATTGTCCCCTACACTTTCCAAAAACTTCCTGGATTGTCTGTGCACCGCTGTATTGCTCTCCCAGCAGATATCAGGGTGATTAAAGTCTCCCATGAGAACCAGGGCCTGCGATCTAGCAACTTCTGTTAGTTGCCGGAAGAAAGCCTCGTCCACCTCATCCCCCTGGTCTGGTGGTCTATAGCAGACTCCGACCACGACATCACCCTTGTTGCTCACACTTCTCAACTTTATCCAGAGACTCTCAGGTTTTTCTGCAGTTTCATACCGGAGCTCTGAGCAGTCATACTCCTCTCTTACATACAACACAACTCCCCCACCTTTTCTGCCTGCCTGTCCTTCCTGAACAGTTTATATCCATCCAGGACAGTACTCCAGTCATGTGAGTTATCCCACCAAGTCTCTGTTATTCCAATAGCATCATAGTTCCCTGACTGTGCCAGGACTTCCAGTTCTCCCTGCTTGTTTCCCAGGCTTCTTGCATTTGTGTATAGGCACTTAAGATAACTCATCGATCGTCCCGCTTTCTCAGTATGAGATAGGAGTCCTCCCCTCTTACGCTCTCCTGCTTGTGCTTCCTCCCAGGATCCCATTTCCCCACTTACCTCAGGACTTTGGTCTCCTTCCCCCGGTGAACCTAGTTTAAAGTCCTCCTCACTAGGTTAGCCAGCCTGCTGGCGAAGATGCTCTTCCCTCTCTTCGTTCTTTCACTGTAAAAGAGCCACATTTGTCTTGCAAGCCGCCGTTTAGCCTCCTCTGGTCTATTCTGACCTCTTGTATAACACAGGCCATAGAACTTCCCCAAAATAACTTCTAGAACATCGCTTTTAGAAAAACATGCAATCTTGATCTCAGAATTGTCAGTTTTGGAAAATTCACCAAGACCCTTGGTAGGTTGTTTCAATGTCTAATTACTCACACAGTTAAAAAATTACTCCTTGTTACCAGTCTGAGATATATTGTCCTATAGCCAAAACAGAGGATCTGGGAATCTGAAGTTACTGTGCAACTTTTTAACCTTTTTAACCACACGGGGTGCATAAGGCACAGACTTGGTAGCTTTACATAAACTGCAAACAAGTTTTCAGTGAGATATTGCTGTTTCTGATCCTGAGAGAGAACTGGCTTGTTATTAGATGCCAAAGTCTAAACCAGAACAGAAAATATCCTCACTTAATGGCTGAGGAAAGATCTTTGAAGAAACAGACAGCTGCAAAACCAGAAATATAGGAAGATGTCTGGTGACCAGTAAAGAGAGATACCCGGTTACCTGATTGGGAATGATGGCTAGATGACTGGAAAGGAATAAATATAGATAATTCCTAGTCCAACACATTTTACAACTCTAGATCTTGTGTCCTGATTTTCCGACCTATAAGCAAGCATAAATGCTTCAAGGAATGGGAACACCTACATTAGACAACATTATATCAACTCCACAAGTCAGCAGATCTCAAAGCCATAGTGACAGTGTCTGTCCCCAAACTCTGAATTAACACTTATATCCTTCACTTCTATGTTATCTTAAGAGACTATCACTGCAGCCATAACTGGAGGAAGGTAAGTTTATTTTACTTTGATAGGGTTTTTTTTTTTTTTTCTTATTTTCTCTATGTACAGTGTCCTGGGGCCCCAATGGTTCAGTCTCTCCTGTACTTGGACGGTTTTACACTAAACACTGACCTCAGTCTCAATAATGGAATATTAGTACTGTGTACTCTCCTCTTTCCTCTTCTCCCAACCCCACTATGTCTCTCCCCCTGTTTTGCTTTATTTGCTTTCCATACCATACACATTATTATAGCTAGTGGCATGGCTTTTCTTATAGCAGGGCCTCGGGTATTCCATGATTCTGTGACCACACAGTTTGCTGTTAACGTTACCTCTTGTGCAGAATTTTGTCTCAGAGTAAGAGATTTATGTTTATTAATTTATGTTTTGTAAGTTATGTTTGCAGCCATGATGGCTGCAAAGAGAGTTTTGAAAACGTGAACTGAAGGTAAACTAAATAAAGTGTTTCCTGCCAGGGGTAACAACAGCAGCTGAGACCTGAATAACTGGAGATATAAGCAGCTAAAGCTGGCTAAAGGTCCCGTCTTTTCTGGCATCATAGTGGGGAATGACCACTCTGAGTCAGGCTGCCTTAAAAAAAACACTCCTAGTGTCAAGCCACCTGAGCAGTATAGTGAAAAAAGATTGCCCTTGATTATTGTTAAAATAATCACCAATTAATTTTATATCAGTGATATTTTCAGCTGTGAGCCAGCTCCAAGTATATTTGTGTGAGAGTGAGAAGATGGAAATGAAGGGTATTTCTTAGCGATACAATCAATTAATGTTGCCATGGAATTTGGGGAATGCTGCTGAAGAATGTAGGGGTTGTCACCATGGAATTTGGTTTGTTGTGCTGTGGAATACATGGGAGCCCTGCCCTGTGATGACTGGCTATAATACATTGAAGCATTCCTTTAAAATGTTTGGATTTTTTGAAAATAATAGTTTATTTAATGGTTAGGGGTCAGAGTGGGACTATGAACTGCAGCTTCCATACAAATGAGAGGGAAAGCAATCGTGAAGTTAAGCAAAGAGTGAAAACTTATCTATGTGTGGGTTCTATAACAAAGCCCTAGGTCTTTCTGGTTAACTTCAGATTGGTCACCCTAAACATAAGTGAAATGAATAGTCCCTTTTAAAGGGCTAGAGTCCAAGACTCTCTTCAATTAAGCAGAAAAAAGTCTGCTTGAGTGTCCCTAAACCAAAGAGCCCTTTGAACTTTTCCATACTTGGGTAAAATGGAATATCTGCCCTGTTTTCTCCTCCCCCAATGAAATAATGAGAAGAGTTTTCGTCTTTTTCCGCTTGGTACTTCAGTCGTGTAGTTTTGGGTTGTTAAATTCTTATTTTTCTTCAAGTGATAAAGTGAATAGTGATAAAGATAAGTTCATAAAGGATAGGTCCATCAGTGGCTATTAGCCAGGATGGACAGGGATGGTGTCCCTAGTCTCTGTTTGCCAGAAGCTGGGAATGGGTGACAGGGGTGATGATTACCTGTTCTGTTTGCCAGAAGCTGGGAATGGGTGACAGGGGTGATGATTACCTGTTCTGTTCATTCCCTCTGGGGCACCTGGCATTAGCCACTGTTGGAAGACAGGATACTGGGCTAGATGGACCTTTGGTCCGATCCAGTATTGCCGTTCTTATGTTCTTGTGTAAGTGCTGGTCCTATGTGTATTCCATTGTGGGTACGAATACACACCATGTGCCTGGGACTAGAGAATTCTTGCCCATGTCAGGCTCTGCACTCTGGGTATAAGGGTTGAGGTGGACCGATCGCCTCTCTAATTCCATCTTACCGCCTCATGGCCTGAGTTGGACCCTCCAGAGTCCAGAGCTTCTCCTTTCTCTTCAGACTGATCCTTGTCATCAAACCTCTAAATATTACAAAAGTTGAGTATTATCTTTGTGTAATTAATGTTAATAGTTTTGTTGGTGTAGCTAGGGGCTAGTGAGAATCTCCACTCTGGGGAACCCCTCCGGCTTCCCAGAATGGGAATTAGATTACACCCAGAATACGAGTCTTTAAGACCTGCATCTCCTGTCCCTGATCCTTCCTGGTCAGTGACGACAACCAGCACTGCCAGTACTGCTTCAGGCAAGTGCATATCTCTGCTTAGTAGCTTTTTCATATTTGAAGAAGAGTAAAATCAGAAGTTGACCGTCAAAAATATGAGACAATCTGAATATTGCCATTTTTACCTATCTCTTGGATTTTTCTCTCCCAAGACAGGTGTTTTTCCCCAGACAAGTCATTTATGATATTTTAAAAAACATAAAAAGACCACACAATGAAAAGTTTTAGCCAGACTTATCAGCCAAAATAAAGAGTTATAGCTGTAAAAAAAACCCCCAAAAAACAAAAACAAATTGGTCACAGTGTTATTCAGATCACATAAGACTTCCTTTAATTGGCCTTTAATAAGCTTGGTTTAACTGGGATTTAAAGAAAGAACAGTGGTCATTAACATTAGCCAGATTAAGACTCTGTTAATTACCACTGAAAGATAAAATAACATGCAGAGATGGGGTCGGAAATATTCTCGCATGTAAGCACCAAAGGAAGTTGAGAAATTTCTTGCTAACTGAAATGAATAAGTCAGTATCTATCTTTCTGTAAAATAAGAAAGAAAGAAAGAAAGAAAGAAACAGTTTAAATAAAGACTAAACACTGCACTACAACTTGATAAGCAGACATTAAATTATGCCAATTTTGTTTTTAAATTATTTCAGTTGGATTTAAAAAAAACCCCTCTTTGGATAAATTTCAGAGTGGTAGCCGTGTTAATCTATATCAGCAAAAAGAATGAGGAGTACTTGTGGCACCTTAGAGACTAACAAATTTATTTGGGCCTAAGTTTTTGTGGGCTAAAACCCATTTCATTGGATGTATGCAGTGGAAAATACAGTAGGAAGACATGTGTACACAGAGAACATGAAAAAATGGGTGTTGCCATATCAACTATAACTAGACTAATCAGTTAAGGCAGGCTATTATCAGCAGGAGAAAAAAAACCCTTTGTAGTGATAAATAGGATGGCCCATTTCCAACAGTTGACAAGAAGGTGTGAGTAACAGTAGGGGAAAATTAGTATGGGGAAATAGTTTTTACTTTGTGTAATGACCCATCCACTCCCAAAAACCAGTTGGAGAACACTTCAACCTCCCTGGTCACTCAATTACAGACCTAAAAGTAACATTTTCCAACAAAAAAACTTCAAAAACAGACTCCAACGAGAAACTGCAGAACTGGAATTAATTTGCAAACTGGACACTATTAAATTAGACTTGAATAAAGACTGGGAGTGGATGGGTTATTACACAAAGTAAAAACTATTTCCCCATGCTAATTTCCCCCCTACTGTTACTCACACCTTCTTGTCAACTGTTCGAAATGGACCATCCTGATTATCACTACAAAAGTTTTTTTTTTCTCCTGCTGATAATAGCCCGCCTTAATTGATTAGTCTCGTTATAGTTAGTATTGCAACACCCATTTTTTCATGTCCTCTGTGTATATATATCTGCCTACTGTATTTTCCACTGCATGCATCTGATGAAGTGGATTTTAGCCCATGAAAGCTTATGCCCAAATAAATTTATTAGTCTCTAAGGTGCCACAAGTACTCCTCGTTCTCTTTGGATATGTTTCTTATGAGTAGACATATTATAAAATTTAAAATTTTCGTAATTGCTGAGCTATTGTACAGAGAGACACACCTGACAATTATGTTCTAAATCCTAAAATATTCAACTTTGTATAGTATTACTCTTTAAATACATATTTCCCCCCCCAAAAATCCTAAAGGACAATATTAATGTAACCATACATTTTAATTATTTTTAACAAAAACTGCTTTATATAAAGGATTTCTATTAATATATGTGATTTTTTTTTTAAAAAAACCCTGTCAATAAAAACACTTTCCCCCAATGATGATCATTGGTTAGACAGCATAGTAAGGATTTGCCATACTGTATCAGACCAATGGCCTGTCTTGTTTGGTATCCTGTCAATGGCTAGTACGAGATGCTTTGGAGGAAGTATGGAATAAAATGCCATCGGATAGTTTCTTCCTAGCTCCCATCAGTTAATGGTTGAAGCCTGATGGTTTATATCTAATATTTGTTTTATGCTATCTAATCTAAGTGTGGATCTTCTTATTACCAATATAATTGTCTAATCCTCTTTTGAATCCTGCATTTGACCCCATTGATATTCTTTCACATTGAGTTCCATGGGTTAATTATGGGTAGTTTAAAAACATTTCTTTTTATTTGTTTTAAATGTGTTGCCTTTCAATTTCCTGGAACATTTCTGTGTTCTTGTATTGTGAAAAAGGGTAAATAGATGTGCCTGAATTGCCTTTTCTATACTCTCATTATTTATATACGTCTAATATGTCTCCTTTCAAGCTCCCTAAACTAAACAATTCCACAGTTTTCAAGTCTTCTCATACAGAAATTTTTGCACTTTCTGTTTTTGGGCCTTTTCTGTTACTATCTCTCATGAAATAGGGTGATCCAAAATGAATGCCATATTCTACATGATGCCGTGCTATCAATTTGTACAATGTTGTTATTTTTTTAGTATTTCATTCTGGTTAATTATTTATATATTCTAATATTTTGTTTGGTTTTTGACCCCTTCTTCACACTGAGCAGAGTTTGTACTAGCGATCAAATTAGTGTTTTCTTATGTGCTTTTTATTCATTTTATTTCTGATACTGTTTATTTAAAACTGAAGTACATATTTAGTAAAGAATAGCTAATGGCTACAGAAAGTTATTGTGATTTTCTTCTCTTTTTTTTTACACATGCATTAAATTTGCCCTGCAGCTCCGCCTCCTCTGTTAGAGATCAATAATAAAACCATGATATACTGGTTGTACTGTAGCATTTTCTTATAAATCAAACCCAAAGTACCTCTCTATGCTCCTCGAAATGGTATGGGTACATTATTTAAAATCAAAGTAGATAAAAACTAAAAAGGAACCTTATAAATATTTCCAAAACATACTTACAATACTATCTCGATGTGTAAAGAAAAATTAAACACAAAATAGATTTTTAGAATAAAACTTAAAATATTCAGCTACTTATTTTAAAGATCTGATCCTGCAAGTTGCTTTAGAACCACTGGATGCTAATTCTAATGCTTGGCAGATCACAGGATCAACCTCACCAGACATTCAACAACTTCTGGAATAAACTTCTGAAAATGAAAAAAAACAAAAACCTCCTCAATCAGTATAGGCCAGAGTAAATCATGTTCAGCATCATCAGTCAATTGTGATTGACTGACATGATGCTGAACATGACTTGTCCGGGTTTACTCTGACCAATTCATTGTGGTCAGCATTGTGTGGCATGGTGCCACCTAACTTGTCTTTTCATTATCTTTATTCAAACACAATAACATTCTTTAATTAAGGCAAATCCTAGGAGACTTCCTGATTAACTTAAATGAAGCATAATTTTTCTACCTTGGGAAGAAGGTTTCTTGCAAAATACCATTGATATCACACCCATTTACACAAATATTCTTTACTTGGCCTGCTGGTAGAAGATTTATGACCATATAGACACTCTTATCCTCCCAAAGGTGCACATGAGATCTCTACTGTGCATTCTTTTCTGTTTTAAGTACCAGATAGTAAGTGTGGGCCATATAATCAGTTGCTGGAAAAATAACAGGAACTGTATTAACAAAAGGACTTGCCAAACCAATTGTATAAGGTAAAATAATTAGAAAACAGGGCCAAAAAGGAAGAAATACGTTTTAATCAACAGACTATTTTTACCTGTGAATTGAAGTGTGAATTCATTTTACTGGATACGGTACATACTTTATTAGCCTAATCCCAGTTAAGCAAAACTCTTTAATGGAAGTCTCATTATGTCTTCCCAGGATGTACTATGACTTTCCATTAAAGTTCTGCTCCAGATCAGCTTACCCAAGGTCAACCAGCATGACTTCACTGCACTCTGGGATGCTCATACACAGATCATATCCTGTGCTGTGGAGCTGGTTGCATTCCCCAAGGCTAGCTAACGTATCTTCATTGTGTTTCATATGCGGAGTGGGGGAGAGGAGGCACCAACCTGTGATTCACCCTGCAGACTCAGAGAGTCTTAGAGAAGCTTGCAAACAGGATCCTTTTTACTGCACTCATGACATAAGGGATGCAGGGAACAGCCTCTGCAGAAGAGCAGATCAGCCTTGGGAAGCTGGCTAGCATGTTCTAAAATTCAGGAGACCTGAGTCAGCAGGCAGTAAAATTTGCATTCCAGGTTTAAGGAATCCGGAGCACAGACTTCAAAGCCTTCCTGGCTGGCAACCCAAATCTTTTCAAAACACTGATTCTTTGACTGTTTAGGGAGACCCCCAGGATATTCAGATAATCTGTCTTGCTCTATTTAAGATTCCTGCAGTGCAATGACAGATTTACATTGCATTTATAAGGAAATCTCATTTTGCTCATACAAAAACTTGTCATATGGTCTTTAGAAGGATTTTTTGCAGGTGTATATACATGGAGTTCTTTTCTGCCAATGATATATACCATATACATAATTCTTATCACCGTTAACAAGAGTGACACATATAATAATGACAGAATAGGCCCTTAAATAGGCACAAAATTATGATGCTGAAGAAAATTGTCATAGATAACCTAGCAACTGGTTCTTGTTCTAAAACAATGGTTATCATCTTAAGCAAAAAAAGTCTATCTCAGATGTTCCTCTTTACGTTTTCTCCCTTCCATTCTTCATTGTAAATATCTTGTGTACTTGCCAGTGTTCTCCTTCAATGAAGAACAAGGCTGAAATATGTCACAAATCATACCTAGCTGCCAGAGAAATTCAAATTCCTGTAAGCACAAGTGCCAAGGGAGCTCTTACTGAGTTGCTGAAGCCATAATGCAACATTCACAACGAGATCATTGCATCATAATCTCCTTCTGAATGTGACTCCCTTTGTGTGTTGGTGGTTTGCATGTCAGAAGGAGAAGAAGAGACAGGATCGTCAGTTTAGCACAATCCATTGTTCTTCAATAAGCAAAATTATTAAAAAACAAAACTACCTGCTTTTACACAGAATATTTCAAAGGCTCTTGCCCCTTAATTCCCCAAATATAAAACCTTTTCATTGAAAATATTCAGTTTTGTCAACCCAGAGAAGCTAGTTACTTTAAATACTCTCTAATCCTATAAAGTTGAAGAAATTAAATATAAAATAAGCATATTTATTTTTCAATGTACACATCAAGTCCATCTTAAATCTCTAAGTGCACAATCAATATTTTAAATACAGTGTATCTAGTTCTTTATCACTTATACCAGTTTTACATCAGTGTAATTCTATGTAAGTCAATGGAGTTACTCCTGATTTACAATAGCATAAGTGAAAGGAGAATCAGGCCTACAAATTTCAAAACACATCTAAATTAACTCAGTATCAAGTTCTATCAGATCAAGGATGTAAAATTGATTTTTAGAGTTGAGTGCCCTGATACCAGGCTAAATACTAATTTAGGGCTATCCCAGCTGATCTCAACTGTCAGGATATAACACACAGAGTTAGTGTTTAAGATACATAGGACACAAGCTGTAAAAAAGACTTCTAAGACTAAAAGAACACCTGAGTTGTACTTGGAAACTAATTAGTAGCCATTGAAGTTTGTGGAGTTTAGATTAATATTCTCTATGTAAGAAGTACCTCATTGTGCACTAGCAGCCATAACTAATCATAACTTCTTATCTGTCAGGAAATGATTGCACAGGTGATAAAAATTACTCTTGGATACTGATGCTATCTGGACAACTGATAGGATCCCATGACGGCAAACCTTTGTGACAAAAGGCAGACATATGCCTCCATTCAAAAGAGAGCTATTTACATCGTCTCATCTTGCTACTGTTCCAGCTAGCTTGTGTCTGTGGTCCAGTCTTAGGCAGACACTAGGAAAATCAAACAGTGGTACCCAGTGGGTCAAATGAAAGACAGACATGGAGTTGTGTATGCTCAGCATACTGCTGTGGTCTCACATCTCAAAACAACATGCTGCCTCCTCTAGTGACCTCACATTCACATTGAACAGGGGGCTATAACAGATAGAGACCTACAACAATCTGCATCACCTTTCCTGTGATTCTTATATAACATGCAGTATTACCCTCTTAGTCCTCTCAGAGGGGGAAAAAAAAGGAAATACTCAAGCATTCCCTATCTGAAATAAATCCATAGTCATGATATCAAAGCAGCTAAATGAGCTAAAAATATCAGACTAGACATTTAACAATTAGATTCTCAGATGGTATAAACAGATGCATGTTCATCTATTCACACTAGCTGAGGATCTGTCCCTTAGTGTTTGTCCATCACCAGGAGAAAACCATCAACCAATGAAACCAGCACACTCTCCATACCTATCTGAGCCTTAAATTGACTGAAAGGAGAAGAGATCTTAGAACTTCAGGGATGAAAGTCTGACTCCAATTAAGTCAATGGGAGTTTTGCCATTGACTTCAGTGGAGCCAGGATTTCACCCCTTGTTTTGCCGGAGTTGCCATGCTCTCAATTTCTAAGTAATCATCACTAAGACAAGAAGGCTCATGACAGATCAGTGAGGATGTCATCGTCAAGAGATGGTTTCTTCAGCATGGGTGTCAGAGTTGCTTGAATTTTGCTCACATCTTGCTCTTCTGAAAGAAGATATTGACATTCTCCACTGGTAACAGACTCATTATGTGTTGCCTTTTACTATGCAAGAATGGCATATGTTGAAATCTCCAATTGTATTCTTAAGGTCTCAGAAACCTTCAGAGCCTTTGTGAGCAAAATTGCCTGTAGCTTAAGTGGAGGAGACATTGCATTTATCCATTCCCCTCCCTGATTTGGATCTGCCATCATAGAGGCACTCAGTGTCCAAACCAGAGCAATTTCAGCTGCAAAGCAGGCTTAAGAAATATTTAACTCTATATCCAAGCAAATACAACCCAGATTCACTGTGTCAGAACAGTGAGAGTTATTGGATGAAAAGGCAGCTGTAGCCATAAGATTTAAAATTTTATTTTGACAAGGCCTTCCCACTGGAATAAATTGCCTAGGGAGGTTGTGGAATCTCCATTATTGGAGATTTTTAAGAGTAGGTTAGACAAACACCCGTCAGGGATGGTTTAGATCAGGGGTTCCCAAACTTGGTTCATGGGTTGTTCAGGGTAAGCTCCTGGCGGGCCACGAGACTCTTTGTTTACCTGAGCATCCACAGGTACAGCCGCTCGCAGCTCCCGGTAGCTGTGGTTTGCCGTTCCGGGCCCCTGGGAGCTGTGAGCAGCCGTACCTGCGGACACTCAGGTAAATAAAGCATCTCACGGCTCACCAGGGGTTTACCCTGAACAAGCCACAAACCAAGTTTGGTAACCCCTGGTTTAGATAACACTTAGGCCTGCCATGAGTGCAGGGGACAGGACTAGATGACCTCTCGAGATCCGTTCCAGGTCTACAATTCTGTAATTCGCTCATAGAGTCTGTACATAATAGCCATTGAGTATTTTTACTCCATATAATTATGCATAATTTTATAGAAGATCCGTGCAATTGAAACCTGACTGGAGAAAGGGAAAATAAGATAGTCCTACCTGGATGATGTTTCAATGTTTTAATTTCTATAGTCGATGCATAGTGATTGACATTCTTGAATACATAGAGAGACAGATTAGATTGTTTGACTGAATTCAGAAACCAATTTCCATCAACCTAGTCTCCTTCCTTCCTGCTTCATTGGTTTCACTTCAACTAAGTACTATAGCAATGTAGCCTGTGATTATGATGCAAGAATTAAAGGACATTTAGGTCTACCATAAAGTAGCTGAAGGCAGAAGATGATTAAAATACCTTGAAGGACCATCAGTAGCACTCATCGGCTGAAAAGCGTTCTTCATCAGAAAGATCTGAAAAGAGATCTTTCAATTTCGGAGGATGGGCCATTTAAATTTGTCCTTTATCTGAATAGAAAAAAGGTGATCCTCAAATTATGCAGAGGTTGGTGGTTTTTTTTTGGGGGGGGGGTTGGCTGTTCACCTTCTATATATTCTAAATGCACACACCTTCCCAGATTGCATCTAACTGCCTTGCCTTTAAGCTTTGTGCAGGAAATGCATCTTATACCTTTTTATTTGGAAAAATGCTAAAGCAAGATAGAAATAGCCAATAGAGGTTTCTGGCTTTTTTTCAATATCAAGTAGAGCAGTTACTTGGTGCTTTGTTCAATGTTTTTGAGAAATATAATCCGACTTCTATCAATTTATTTGTCAAAAATAAACAATATTAGCTTAATGAATTGGCTCAAACATTTTTTTACACGTACATGTTTTAAAATATGCTGTTCAGAGCTGTTGTCTAAATTTGACTGACGTGTATTTCACCTATTATTCAAAGATCCCAAAACCCTCTCTGAATGAAATATGCCTATATATGGGTCAGTTTAGCCAGTTCTTGAACAAAAGGCAATAAATGCTTAAAAGCATGCGGTAGCAGGATAGGACAGAAGATTAACAGTACCGTATTCTACTGAATCTGCATAGGGAATTTAGGTAGGCAGAATGCAATTATGCATTTGGAATGTGGCCAGGACATATGGGTTAACACATGTACTCCTGTGAAACCTGCCATGGGATATTTAATGACTGCAAGTTGTCAGAATTCCGTTTTACGTTTCATCTGAAAGACTGTACCACGAGAAGCACAACGGCCCCCTAGCCCCATGCTGGAACACTCGTTCCCTATGGACTCAGAGGGGATGAGTATCACCTATTGAATCACCACCACACCTTCCTGCAGCAAATGGATTTTCTTTGAAAGTGTTTTATCAAAGCACTGACCAAGTCCAACACTGCTGAGCAAATGCGGTCTGACAAGATCACAACCCAAAGTTGACTGGAAGTACAATTACAAGTGCCGGAAGTGTTTCAATGTAAGATACTTAACAATGTAAGATATTGTAACCGTGGGGGTTGTTACCCTTCTGGGCTTGCCATCTTTTAAGGAGCTTACCTGAATGTAAGGGTCTAACTCATTAAAAATGCCATAAAATAAAGTGGCAATAACTTTTAGCAAGATAATCAAAGCATTGAGATTACGCTTTACATTAACATATACCGGTATGGTAAATAATAACAGAATTAGAAGTTAAAAGGATGCATCTTAACAATAGTTTATTCTGGGATCATGAGTAACCTTGTTATGTTGATACACTTTAGATCTATTATCTATTTATTCTGTCAATTTATATACCTTACTTCAGTGGTACACATCACTGTAGTATCTGAGTATAACAATAGGGCATAAAGACCTGGTCTGAGAGTTTTATTACTGAAATTATGTAAACTATTTCACAATATTAACTATATTGAGGTTGCAGGAAATGCCCATTATAATAGATTAGATATGCTTCTCCTGTCAACTGTTAAGGCTTCTTCCAGAATTTTCCTATATATCTCAGCTTCTAAGGATTCATCTTTTATTGATAGATCTATTCTAGTCAGGGCCACTAACTCTTGGATTTTGCCATCCTAGGTGAATTCCTCAATGGGAGAAGTTCTCTGAGGTTTGGAGAGCTAGCACACCCCATGTTAATAATAAGGCCTGCTCTTGGCCTGCTGGTCAGGAACCATGTGTTCTTGACGGGGTCACTGAGAAAAAGGCGCATCAGGTGTGAGTTGAAACAGCTTGTACAGCTTCTTGAGTAAAAATATCTCGTTCTTCCGCTGTAAAGTTTTCTACAATTTTTTTCTAGTGGAACATTAATGCCAGTCACCTTTTCATTTGTGACTTTCTGATCTGTTGGTAAACTAAGGTTTGGTAACTGTTTTCAGTTGTTCAGTAAAGTTCAGTAATTGCCTCAAGTTAATGTTGCTAGTATATATGTTTAAAATAAATGCATAATGAGATTGTCTGCCCTAGACATTTTGTTTTTATTTTTAATATCCATGACAAGAAACTCACCGTAAAGTTTAAAGTAGATAATGATGTAGGTGAACACTGTTTGGTGCAGAAGCCATGAAACTACAGTGTGAACAGAATTTTTTTTTTTTTAAAGAAAAGTGCTCAGATTAATATGGAGTCTTTCCTGCCCTGTGCATTTATTTCAGTTTCAGTACAAAAGAAACTATCATCCCCATTTTCTTTGAAAAATGTATAAAAGTATAATAGCAACTCTCTTAAAGTAATTCTTGTGTAGTTTCTAACCACATCCACATAATTGTTGTTGGAACACAATTTTACTACTATCCTGAGGCTTTAAAAGTCAAATCTGAATGCTTAATCCTTCAAAATTCTAAAACCAGAGGTGGGCATGTAGGATAATGACTATGCAGTTCTCACAATACATACATTCTGAGAGCTTATATGCAAAATTGGTAAATATGTTGCCATCTCTTACTGGGAAATACTTTTGCAAGGAACAAAATGTGAGTGGTTCAGGTGTGAATGGTGGTTATGGTATATCTACACCTAATAATCTAAGTTTATCAATAACGGAAAATATAAGGAGTTATCTTACTTGAAATTAAGATCACATCCCTCAGTCTAAATATGAATAAATAAAGAATTTAACATTTTAAAAACACATGTAACTGTAAAATATAATCTAAAGCTTTGACACACTTGTGCCACTGAAAAAAAGTTAGTTTTGGTATGCTTCATTAACTGTTTGCATACAAGACAAAAGTGCTTTCTGATGAAGTGTAAAACCAACTTGGGACCAATTTTCCGCAACATAAATTCAGCATTCATTCCATCTCTTGATATCTTTAGATTCAAACAGTCGAGCAGGTTTTATGTCTGTCTTTTATCAATAATTATTTTTAATCCCACTATTTTAAATTCTTCAACCAAATGAAACAAACTCACAGTTTATTTCATGCTGTGATGATTGGTATTAAAGATATATCACTTTTTAGAGTATTGTGATAAGTAACAAACAGCACTCCAAAATGTTTTACACTTGTACATAAGTACTCAATTCATTGAAATACTATATAATCATAGCCATCAGGCTGTTGGTGGGGAGATTTTCCTGATGTCTCATGACTAGGGAAATTCTTTCTGTTGATATGAGTAACCTTTTAAAAATTGAATTTTAAACTCATCTTTTTGATTTATCCTTACTAGAGTTCTACTATAGTTGCACAGGTTGCTTATGTATTTTAGCTTAGTATAAAATGCCTTTAGATATATTGTGCAAAGGTCAATAAATATATATAGGTGATTGATCAATACAAAGTAATAAATGTTAATAATTAAAATCTATCTTTGGTGAACTGTGTTATGAGTGACGCAATTCAGTCAAAGCTTTCTGGACTGTGTATATATCTTTATTATCAAGTGGTGTACTATGTATTTGATTACAATATACTTTGTTTTTGCCAGTTACTCTACCAAAATGGTCTTAGTTATTCATTAGCCTCCTTCTTAGTGTGATAAGGAAGTAGATTACATATGGATAATGTATTAGGATGTATGAAGGGATAACAGATACAGGAATTATATTGGATTGCAAGGCCTGCCAGTTATTCTGAATCACCCTGAACATTTGTATGGACATTCTGTAGAGTAAATTGATAAAAGTGGAATATAGAAGGAAGGGACATATTGAAGTTTCTTACCCAGTCCCATAGCCCATGGGTTACTGTTTCATTTCTAGATTGGCTGTCATGAATTTGTACCTGGATTTAAATAATTTGCAGTAGCCTAGTAACCTTATGTTAGGCTGATGATAATTTAGGGGAAAAGTCTGTCATTGGTGGCTCCCCCACCCAAGTCTTTCCACAGATATGCAAAGCCTAAAATGTAGCATAACATTCTTCCACTGTACCCACGTGGACAGGTTGCAGAGAGAACACTCTCTAGCCCTGTTAAATCCCTCATAATGAAAGCCAAACTCCCTCCTAACTACTGCAGCCATCAGTTCATTACCTTGATTGGTGATAAGTATTAATCACCTGTGCTTCTGCCAGCTCCTAATACTGGTGTCCTTTTATTGGCCAAGATGCAATACTTGGTTATTGGCAGTCTCCCTCTGATTATTGATGGGACAAGAAGGCTTTCAGTTGCCTTAAGATATAAATGAAAGTGTCACCCAGTCTCTCTAGGAGGAGATGCATTTGATGAGAGCTGGCATGTGACATGATCAGAGGCCTTTCTGTGCTAGAGCTACTAAGAGATGCTTGTGGTGCTTTCCTACCACCTCTTTGCAACCGCAGGTGCACAACAGTGTTCTCCCACCAATATATTTTTAATATGAGCTATTCTGCAGTTTTGCTATTACTGTCTAATGAATCTGCCAGTGTCCTTGCTAGTGGGAAAGGCTCACACCCCACCTGAAAACAGAAGAGGTTTGCTGCCCTCCCGTGATGTTGAAAATCAACTCCAAATTGCTAATAGATCACAAATCTGCAGTGAGATTATCTTCTCAGGCCTTTCTCCCAACTGCCCCCTTCCAGCCTCTCACCACCCTAAGGCCGTAGAACACTCTATATGTTTATTATCAATGTCATCTGTGCGTAAGGAGACTAGTGGTATTATTTTTCCAAATTGGGCCTGGTAGCCCCATTCCCTAGTCTTCAGAGAGGATGTGTTAACCGATCCCCTCATTGCAGGGTAATTTTGGGGAGGCTAGAAGATAAGGACCATTGTTACCTATTTTCCCAAATCCAAAGTGTCTCTGTGGGGACAAGAAAATCTTGCCCTACTCCCATAATAGGCCAATAGCATGGGTAAATATATGGGGCTTAGTTTGCATTCCTTTGCTGACAGCTCCATTCCACATCTGTTTTGAGCCTGGTCTTCAAATCCATTCTCCCTGTCTGTCAATCATCTAGGGACAAACTCACCTCTCCCCCACTACCAGGATGTCTAGACGTCCTGCTTCCCATTACATCATCCCCTGTAACCTAACTGTAACATATGGAATAGGGATGAGAACATGCAGATCCCTGAACTGCACATGCAAACTTCTGACAATTTGGACCTATATATGCAGAATAAAGACTTAAGCATATTTTATGTTTAGGAAGAACTTTCTGAGTTTTAAACTCAGATGGAAGGGACATATTTGGAAGTATCTCACAGGTGTAGCATACAACAAAAAACAGAAGATCTTCTTGGTATGATATTCTTCAATTTCCTCTATAACGCAGGAACAGCAAGATGGGTACTTTGTCACTAAATTAAATATTGGCAAAGACCTTCTATACAGTAGATGAATCATAATACTTTTAGGAAAATAGAAGCAGTTTGGCTCCATCATTTACTCCATATTATTTTCATTTTTAAGACCTGTTTTTTCTAACACTTGCTTATTCACACTGACTTCTCACTGTTTGTGTGACCATGGATGGGAATTAGAAAAAAAGTTTTTTTCAAGGCCTACACAATAAATTACCAATAGATCTCTTTCTTCTGATCTTTTTAAACACATTTAAAATATGTTCCAATGTATAAACAGATGGACAGTATACAAACTTAGAACTTGATAAGTTGATGGGTAAACAGAAAGAAGAAAAGCTAAGCTAAATACCAGAATTGGAAGCAAGTTTAGTATCATTAGCTAATATTGTATATCCCACCCTGCAAATGGTAACAAGGTGGATTCACATATTTATTATAGTATTGAAAAATCAGTGTGGAACACAGCGATTCTGGGATCAGCAGAGTATGTGATTGGATCTTATTGACAATGCTTCTCTGTTTGACTTTTGTGTTAAAAAGATTTTTATGTTTAAGCTATCGTGATCAGACATTGTTTTCAAATGCTGTCTTCAGTCCTTTGCTATGTGTGCATTAAGCATAGGGACTGTTAGCACGTCTGAAGTAACATCTGCTCTGTCTTTTTGTTGTTGGGTTCATGGTATAATTAGCTCTATATTTCACCAAATACAATTTTGCTCCCATGGCGGATGGAGCAGCATGAAGAAAACATAAATAATTGCAGATTAGAGAAACAGAAGGCAAAGTGGGTGTAGGTGGCTTTGATGAAAAAAGGGTTAAGGAGAATAGAAGGTCAGCTCATTATAGGAAATAACGCTTAAATTACACATGAATATACTACACTTTCTCATATGCTGAATAATATAAAGATGTTTTTACTCTTACTAATTTTATCAAAGGGAAAGAAATATTTAAAGTTGATGCTTTTCCCTAGGTTATGTATATTTACCGGGCATGCTTGGATGCAAAAAAGAGATACCTAGAATAAATGCTCAAAAGATAGGACTTTTGATTATCTTAACATTCTGAGTATAGAGCACACTTTTATTGACAAGTGTTGTTAAGATGCTCTAAATATCACAGATGATTAATGTCACCCTCATAGTTTCTAGGTGAGCATTATGATATCCAAGAAGATTCATGTTCCCTAATAGTGTGCCCTCGCCAATGTGTTCCCAAAAAGTTATTCATTTTCATAGCTGCATGTGCAACAATATTTTCCTACACAGGGAAGAAAATTAGCGCTAACTAGATAGTAGAATGAAAAGATTTTGCCAAGTGTTCTAGTCATGTTTAGGCCAAAACAAAGACAGCATTCCAGACTTCTGCTTATGTTATTGTACACAGGTATGATTTCGGCTTTTAAAGATTTTTGTTTACCTTCCACAGTCGTCAAAATTCATATAGTAGTACTGTACTGATGTAACTGTGATGTGAATTACTAATATTGATATAGTGATGTGATGTCCCAGCTACTTAATGTACTTTTAATTATTGTTTGCTGTTCTGTCTAAATAGGTACAATTTATGAGAAAAGAGAGAGAAGAGAATACATGATGTATGGGTTGGTATAAAGGCTTTATCAGCATTACTCATGAGTGATAATTTTGTGGGTTGGTGATCCAGGCTGTCCCACATTCATGCCAAAACCCCTTTGATTTTACAGTATCATGTACTGTATTTTTCTTGCTCTGTCTCACATTTATAACATACACACAAAATAATGCAATATTAAAGTTGAAATATCAAGTAATCTAAAGTCAGGAAATTCTAAACCTTAAGGTTTCACCCATGACAAAAGGTCAAACCAACATTGCAAGAATGTTCACTTTGGAATTTAATGAATATATGAATGCTTGCTTCCGCAACATTAATGTAGTATTAGTGCTAGTAGTGTGCATCCATTTTCCCTGGATTTTCTAAAGAAAATAGGAAAAGAGCCTACTGACCTTGTAAATTCCTTGAAACACAGCTGTTTAGCTTGCACAGTTTACAAATTGTACAGGCTTCACCAGCAGAAAAGCTTGTAACTTCCTTGCTACAGAGTTAATGGGCTTCTGGTGCCACAAAGGTGCTACAAGTCTGGTGATAAACAGTTTGCTGCACTTACAAGCCCCATCACTCTTTTTTTTCCTGAACCCTCTTCAGCTCAATATCTCTTCCTTCTTTAGCAGATGAGTTTAGAAGTTCCTATAATCAATTATCTGCACAGTTAATTACCTGCACATATATGTCCTCCACATTTATTTTTAGGTGTGCACCCCACAGCGTAATGACATTTTATTTGGTGCATTGAATAGCTTTGCCATTTTAGACCAAACTTAAAAAAACAAACAAACAAAAACTTCAAAAGGCCTATTTTTGAACCAAGTAAAATATTTCAAAATTCATCCATTGCTGAGTCGTCTGCCCCCCCCCCACCACTAGAAAAATAAGAATAACCCCACAACTTTTAATATTGGAGAACTTTTAATTTTTTCACCTATGCCTAAACAGCTGAAGGGATTTTGTTGTAACTTTCACAAAATGAAAAATATTCTGATATAAGCAGAGTCCAAATATAGGAAATGTCAGCCCAAAAGTTAAATATTTCAGAAAGTCATGTTCATGTGAGAAACAGAATGTTAAAACAGAAATTGTTTTGCTATCTTAGCTATAGTTGTCTCAAATGCCAGTATGTTTGTGTAAGCAGTTTTGTTAGCATTAACTATTTCTGATATCCTAACAATATTGTTCATTATAATCTTCACTGTATACCATAGAACCAATCAGAGGACTGGCTCTAGTGGTACAGAAAATGTAATTTTCCTCCTCTTTTGCTTTCAGACGACAAACGATAAATCATTTGTTGAAGAGATAATAAAGCACCAACTGGGTGCTGGTTTAATTCATATCAGGGGAGATCTTCAGTACTTTTCTAAAACAATGTAATTAGAGAAGGAGTTCTTAAATGGGGAAAAACTAGAGAGATTATTTTTTGTATGTCTCTGCTGTTCTTACAGGTGTTAATCAAAGTAGGGTAAAAGAGGTTAAGGGCTGAAAAAATTATATTCTAGTTCCATTTTACATCTGAGACATACAAGTCATAAATCAACTACAGCAATTACAAAACACATAAAGAAAAATCCCGAAAGCAACAAGAATTTAGACATAAATAACTTCATTGTACTGGTGAAGGCTACAGTTGTTTAGAGGGAAAGAAAAATATAAAGAACCATAACAAATGAATGAAAGGAATGTCTGGAAGGGATGAGGAAATGTTTCTTTAGTAGAGGAGATGTACAGAAAAAAAAATAGCATCTACTCCTGGCTTCCCAGATTGATTTTGCCTTTTACTACAAAGCTCCAGAGTTAAGGTACCCTTAGTAGATCATTTACTTATTCCTGATAGTGGTCAAAGTTACACTGAGACACTGACATGGATATCTGCTGTTCTTGAGGATCATGGATATCTGTATTCCACTTGGGTGATGCTGAGGGATAGGGGTGTAACCACCACTTCTCCCTTCTTATCCATCTTCTGAAGCTAACTGCCTGAGATTGCATCCACAGGCCTTTGTAGTTTCACACTGGTGTGTTCCAACCCACTGAGTCATAATAATTGGCCTTGGAGGATAGGATGAGATATAAAAGAATGGTGAGTGCCAAACATTTGCCCTCCCTATGACCACCTAAGCTTCTTCATGCTGGCTCTCATGTTTCTGGCTGCTTTGGTGGTCCTTTATCGACCAGGAGGAGTATATGGTTGTGTAATGTGGCAAGCAAGTGGATGTGCCTAGTAAGGCTCACTCAGTTGCGTGGGACTACTCGGATAGCTGGTTTTGAAGTAGGAAGGAATTGTTCACCAGTAGCAGATTAGCATTGCCATCCTGTGAGATTCATAAGTGTGATAATCGTGCTTCATAGTATTGATTGGAGATGTGGTAGTTTTGTAAAAGGTCTCCAGTCTGATACACTGGCCAATTAATGGATGGATGTTTATTGTTGCAACTTTGGCCATGACTATTTGTATAAAATACAAGGCACTCAGTACGTTCTCTGAAGTGAGCACCCTTAACTCTGAAGTCAATGAGAATTGAAAGCACTTGGCACATCCCAGATGCACTCAGCACTCTGCAGATGTAGGCTTCAGGCCTGAAATTACTACTCATTGTAGTAATCTGTGTTAGGGTAGTTGGAAAGACTACCTTCCATTATTTTTAAAATTCTTCTTTCTAAAGTTGAGTGTCACGATGCTAGTTTTGGGTATGATTTCTGCTCTAAAGATGTTGCATTCAGTTATATTGGGTTAAATCATAACCTGCAGTATGTACCTGGGCAGGGCAACAAGAATAGGTAAGGCAGTGAAGTTCACAGCACAGGGAAGAGCTCATTCTGTGCAGGACCATTACTCCCCATCCTGCAGATTTGGATGGCCAGTGGGCAGTGCCTTGACTGTCCTTCAGTGTTCCATCCACTGAGCTGGCACAGAGGGGAATGTAAGCTTCACAAGTGGTGGCACGACTTACTTTCCCCAGATGCAAGGACTGCATGGTGTGTTCCTGTTGTACTTTTGGGGCTGCACAACTGCATGCTGCTCCTAGGTTCATGGGAACCCCACCAACTAGCCCATTATGGTTGCTATTAATGATTAACTACTGCTACTGATCAAACCAGCTCCTGTATGTTTCTTAGGACTAAGTTGAGAACAGCTTCTCATCTTATGTGCCCTAGAGTTAGCTGTTCTACTAAGTCAGGGATCGGCAACCTTTGGCATGCGGCTCGCCAGGGTAAGCACCCTGGCGGGCCGGGCCGGTTTGTTTACCTGCCATGTCTGCAAGTTCGGCCGATCGCGGCTCCCACTGGCCACGGTTCGCCGCTCTAGGCCAATGGGGGCTGCAGGAAGTGGCGGCCAGCACATCCCTCAGCCCACGCTGCTTCCCGCAGCCCGCATTGGACTGGGATGGCGAACCACAGCCAGTGGGAGCCACGATCGGCCAAACCTGCGGACGCGGCAGGTAAACAAACCAGCCCGGCCCGGCCCGCCAGGGTGCTTACCTTGGCGAGCCTCGTACCAAAGGTTGCCGATCCCTGTACTAAGTGAGCATTTGTGATGTTAAGAAATTGCTTCCCTAAATATTGTCCCAATATGATTTGTAACTAACTAGTTTATATGGGAGTTGTTGAGGTTACTTATTATTACTGATTTTTAGAGACAGGTTAGGTGCCTCCGATCGCCTTTAATACTGTGCCCTCATAATTTTTCCTCAGCTAGTGTTATTTGTATTCTTATGACTTGGGATTGTGTTCATTCAAATTCTTCGTTATGTTCCTAGTCACTCAGAAATGTTGCGTCATTATATTCCATGGACTCTTTCAGGTATACTATACTATCAGATCTGCCTTTTTTGCATAGTTTATAGACAAGGATTACATGACTCCATTCCACCATGTTTCTGAACTACCTGTTGTGCCAAAGCTATATTTCACTGTCAGGAAATCTATATTACTATATTAGTAATTTAGGCTTTTCACATTAGCATGTAGCTGTTTATAGTTTTATCTTTGACCATCTACTTACTTTTATTATCTATTTTCTCTGGTTGTATGTTATTTTTCTGGAATATATCTCTGTTATCTCAGCCTGTTCCTCCTCCTGTTCAGCTCTGATTTCCATCCAGTCCTGTGCTAAGAAATAGTTACCTTTGGTTTTCTGACTTCCTTAGTAGATACCTGACCTGATTGCTTCTCAGCACCTGTCAGTTTTCTCCCAGCACTTAGTTTAAATAATTCCCTCAACACTTTCCCATTGGCTGTTCCTGCCCTCTGGTTCTGTTTTTTTCAAGTGGATCCCATTCCTTAAGTATAGGCACAGTCTTCCTCAAAATATTCTTTAATGGTTAATAAATTTCAATCACTTTTCTTTATGAGCTCAGCTCATCCACAAATTGAGAACCTATAGGTAAGTCACTGACCAGTTCTAATGGTCAATACATATCTATCTCTAATTCTTTAGATCTGTATTCCCATTTCTTGAAGAAATCTCTTTAGTTGACTAAAGACTGATCAGACTCCTCTACTTCTAGTGGAAGATGGGTGCCATGTAAAGGTGTTTTTTCCCCATACATTCCACCTTGGCTCCTTTTTATCAAGGCTTCTTTAACTGGAGGATTAGGGCAGTGAGTTGTGGATTAGTTTGCAATGTCTCTTTAATGCTGCTCTATAAAATCTGTGTCTCTTTGCTCCTCCAGTTCAGTATCTTTGACCTCTAGATGAGGTACTTAAAATCTGATGACCATGAGTTGTTTGCAACAGGTGCCTATATAAATCACTTGGCTGCAAGAAATATATTCTGCAATCTATGTGGTAAGATGAATAACCCCACCTGAATAATTCTACCTTAATTGGTTATATTGGGAATTTTAACTTGTGACTAGGTCCTAAATTGACCTTGGTTTTGTGTTTGAGTTGGGGGCTGAGGTTTTAATTTATTTATGTATTTATTTGTCTTTGTTTTAGCTCACTAACAACTAATTGGGCAGCCAACTTCCCTCATTGTCAAACTCCCAGTGCTCATTTTGTCACTGCTTACTCTTGCTCTCTCTCTCTCTGTGGCCTCTCTCAGTTTGTGGATGGAGAGGAGTATATCCCCTCCAGCATGAAATAAAGCCTCAACCATTTCAAGATGGCTGTTGGAGACAAAATATAGAAGGGTTTGGCAGATGGCTTCTAATTACTTGAGATATGCCAAAGTGCTGAAAGGAGTTTTTGTGTCTCCAAACCTCAGGGTAACTGTACCTGACAACTTGTGAGTGGCATGTTTATTAAAATACCCATGTCAACATGTATTTAATCTACAATCCCTACTTCCATGGGCTTTATCTCAGATAATTGTCTGCAATATGAATGATGATGCTTCCTGGTGTATTCTCATGATGCAGCGATGAAAATAGAGCACTCTAGTGGTTCTTGAAAAAAACACTACACTCTTTTAGTGGAATGTGGAAATTAAAGTAAAAAAATATATTCAAAGTTGTTTTATAAAAAAAGAGATGGAGGGAACCTCCTTAAACATACCCTTTTTGCATTTTCCTGTTGTCATATACCATCTGAACTAGACACCTCTTCTGGTTATGTTGGCAGAATGTAGGATTTTGTCTTTTAATTGCCTTTAACATAAAGTCTATTAGTATGTTATTGTTCAGAAGTAGAATTGAAAAAGACAAATGCAGATTTGTTAGTTGAATGAAGTTTTGGAGAAAGGGATACATCATGGTCACCTTACTCACATGGTTAGTCCCATCAAGGTCAGTGGGACTAATTGTGGGCTAGAGAATCACTTTACAATCTGCCCTAAGCAGAGTGCAGCATGGAATTGCATGTTCCCCAGGAGCAGCCTGGGAAGAAGATTGTGACCCAAAGCTAAGCTGGTTGATGCTTTGAGGGATGGGTGGGGCTGGGGTCCACTCAGTCCCTGCTGTCTCTTACCGACCTCTGAATGAGAAGGGGGACATAGTGGCTCTGTGGAGCCTGCTGTCCCTTGTGTGCTGCAATCTGTGGTGTGGTTAGCCCATTCAAGAGAGTAAGGGGATGCCTTATGTTCTCTTACTCCCATGAGAAGGTTCATAGGGCTAGTTGTGATCTAGCCATGTGTGAGTAAGGAGAGCAGTATTTGGCACATAGAGAGGAATACAAAGTTGCATACAGAATGTCTGTTTGTCTCTCATGTATATCATGGTGACTTGCACTTATATGAATCTGTGTGCATAATATTTTATTTATTGATTCTAGTAAAATTACAATTCTGTTTGATAATAGGCAAAAAGTACAGTTTTCTGCACACCACCAAGGAAAAAAAGTAAATGCAGACATCTCTTAGTCTTAAACCTCCATCCAGGATATTCTGATCTTCCTCGAATAATGATGTTGTCTTTAATAATAGCCATGGTTGTACACCTTTCTTTCCCCAGGTTGACTCCAAATATGTTGTTAAGCAATAGGAAGCCAGCACCACCCAGAGCCACTAACTTAAACAATTCCAAACTCCTACTAGTGAAGTTGCTTGCTTTTTGGAATGTTTTACCCATTCCATTCAGAGCTGACACTGACTTGCAATTTCAAGTCCTTCCTGATGCACATATTCCAGCTACCTTGAGATATGAATTCTGTGCCAGAGAAACCTAGCTGGCTCACCTTAAACTATCTCTCTATGCTGCCCAAAAAAGCATGTTAACAGTATATATGCAGTGTGCAGGCTTTCCCATGTGACTAGAAGTCCCACCTCAGCCCTTCAACTTTCCAGATGAGAGAACACATGCCTTAAATCAGGGACTCACAATAGTGTGTTGGTTGGTCATTCAGGTAGAGATTTCTCTGAGAGTGATAAACTTTTGTTTTGTCTCCTATAAGACAAACTTTTGTCTCCTAAGAGATATTTGACATAGTTAATGTTATCAGTGACATTGTTAAAGCCTTTATTGTATTCCATGTAAGTCAAACAGAATGAAACCCCAATACTAAACAGCATTGGAATTCATTTGTCTTCCTATTATTATATTAAACTGAAAAAAAAACCTTTTTTCATAAAATGCATTATGCCCAATTTTGAATTTAAAAAGAATATAGATTTTCCTGTTATGACTGAACATTTCAACTTTTAGGTAGAGACAAATGTTACAAATGACATTTGATGCAATTGAAAGTTGTAGTTAATTTTCCTTTGAGGAACAATATACAATTATTATTGCTTAAACATGTTAGAGGAAACTTAGTGTTGTACATTAGGCAAGCAAAACCATACAAAGAGGTTTATAGACTGAGAGACTTGTTTTCCTTTTGTGGTCTGCCTTTTCAAGCCTGTTAAGTGTTGCAATATGGTGGTCTTATTTGACAACTGTAACAGAAACAAACCATTCCCCACTCATGCTTTCAACGGCATCAGATAATTTTATCGTATGCACAATTATAAAAATTAACATACAACATTTTATTTTGTTCAGAAAATCTCTCTTTATATATGAAAGAATTATGGTATCCCCACTGTATCTCTCTGATACTAGTCTGTGTACTCAGAGGATGCTGGAACTGAATAGTATAACAATGTTCTGATTATATGTACATTGAGAATAATACATTTTCTTTAAAGTTAAAATCTTAAGAAAATGCATAAAATAATGTGAATACAATTAATTTAACTTCTGATGTACAGAATTGATGAATGATATTAATATATCACTATAATCACAGAAGTTCTATTGCAAATATGATAAAAGTTTATATATTGCTCTTTCACAAGTTTATAGTTATTGTATTACAAGCTTGTGCTTTGGATTTAGTAGTTTATTTGCAAAATCTTATGGTTGCGTGAAATCCTGGTAATGAGCACATAGCTGGCCTAATTGGGCTTTTTCACTCAGTAATATAAGTAACCCCAAACTTTCATAGCTAGTGTGAACTGTGGTGAGATTTACTTTCCTTGGGGGGTCCTATGAACAAGGAACTCCGTATCACCTAAGCCCCTCTTAAGACTTTGTTTAAGGGTTTGAGAAACATAGTAGGGGCCTTGGGCCCAGCAAATAGCTCCCCACTACAGGATAAAGTTGAGAAAGTAACAGTAGTCTGCAGCAGACTTTTACATGGGTTCTTGTTTGGTATAGAGATGCAGTACATGGACTTGCTTGTCAATCCTACACCATCCCCTTAGCTTACTCACAATCCTCATCCTTGTGTTCCTGCAGACCACGCTTGACCCAGCAGTATGCGAAGAGTACTCAATGTGTACTCTCTGTTTGGCCAGCTCCCATAGTGGTTCAGCTGTGTTCTGGACCTTTTATACTTTAATGAAGTGGAGGCAGGGAACAGAAGGCAGGTTTCTCCCTGCTGCTAAACAGGCAGCCAGCAGAGAAATTTTAAATGATAACATTTCCTAAATACAACATCTCATTAGCTTAGTTCTGTAATAGAACTTGGTCTGGGAGAGAGAGGAGCCTCTTGAGCTGGCAGCGTACCACCTCCCAAACAATTTTGGGAACCCTCACCACTTCTAGTGATGGGACGTAGGAACCACCCCTAACTACTCAGGGCACAGTTGTTCCCTGTGTTGGGCACGCCTGTGCCGGCTACCCAGAGTGTGAGTTTCAGTGGGGGTGCAGAGCAGCCTCTGCAAGATCACTACTTTCCTTCCTACTTGAGTAAGAGGCAGCACATAGTTGCATTGGGGTGGGGAGTAGGTAGAGACTTGATTACCTGTGCAGCACACTAGCCAGCACATTCAAACTGGTGCAGTGGACAAGGTGATCTATTCCAGGTATAGGGCTGGTGCAGATTATTTCCTCCTGAAGTTAAAAGGCAAACTAGGGATCATATTGTAACTCTCTGCATCCCCAGGTGTGCTCCTGGACAGTACAGTTATGTGTTGCCTCTTACTCCAGGCTTATGGTAAAACCACAATCTAAACCTCAGTTACCAAGCTCCTCAGATATTTTGGTGATGACCACAATATGAATACTAAGATACATAAATCAGGCTTTGAATGGACAAGACTCTCAGCCATTGTTTGCAGTCAGGTTACAGTGGGGAGGGACCTTGTGATTTGTTACACCCTCATCTGAGCAGAGATAGACTGGTCCAGTATATGATGATATTGGATGCAACCAGAGCAGCCGGCTCATTTACATGTACTATACAATCCATTCTTCAAGCAGATCTGCAATTCCCTCTGTGGAGCTGGGAGCTAATACACAGCAGAGTGCGCTTTTTCCTGGCTTGATCACATTATTCTTCAACTGGCATATTGGCATATTTGAATGCATATGCCCTAGAAGATGGTGTATATTTTAGTTTGGGTAGAAACCCCAGTGTTCGTTTTAATATTAATTTACACTTTTAGGATACATCTACACTTTAAAAAAACAAACAAACCCACAGCGGTGTGACTCAGAGCCTGGATCAGCTGACTCAGGCATGGGGGGCTTGTGCTCTTGGGCTAAAAACAGCAATGTAGACATTCCCACTCAGGTTAGACCCTGGGCTCTAGCCTCTGAGAGTCACCTGCTACACTGCTATTTTTAGCCCTATAGCATGAGCCTGAGTCAGTTAACCCCAGCTCTGAGACTTTTAGTTGTAAGTGTGTACATGTAATGCTCCCAGAAAAAAATATAAAATGTATATGGCTAGGAAAACCTTTTCTTGTGAATTAAGCCAGTTTTATATTGTTTACATTCACCATCACAATATATTTTTCCCATTTCCTTTTTTATTTCCAAGTTTGTGGTGGTATTTGGAGATAGCCTGTATATTTTTATATTACAACAGAAAGTCAGGACTGTCTGTTAGTCTAGGGTTTTTTTGCATGTAAGCCTCTTAGGCAGAGACTGTGCCTTCTCTTGTGTTTGTACAATGTCTATGGGAAATATCAGAAACAAATAGTTATATATTATCAGATGATTTGTATATCATGAAAGTGGACATACATTTTGTTGTTTTAAAATTGATTAGAGGATAGAAATAAGTGTCTGAATTATATTTAAGCAGTTTCCCCAAATATAGTTCCCCCTCCTGCAATTTACTTGTGTGCTTGTGCAGATCCTCTTTGATGGGATAGTGTCTGATCATGCAGAGAAACTGGCAGGATCAGGGCTAGAGAGAGAGAGAGCAAGAGGGAGAGCGATTCAACTTCATTTCATACTTGAACAGTAAATAGGTAAATGACTTCACCTCATTTCAGAAATATTTTGTTTGCTGTACTATAGTCAGTTGGAGTGACAAATATCTCCATACTTTATCTTAGTTTTAATAATAATAATAATAAATAAAAACATGCAGCATATGATTCAATGTAAAAAAGTATCATGTAATCCACGTAATTAAATTTTCCTGTCCATTCATTTATTAGTTATGTTTACAACTAAAAAGTAGGTTTAAAAATTTCAAAATATATGCTTTGCATGCACTAAATCTAAGACTTATAAAAACATTATCAATATTTTCTAATTAATATTGGTTCTTTTCCTTAAGCTGTTATAAGGATACTTAATGCACAGCCTAAAATTAGAGTTGACAATTGCAAATACAAACCAACCAACATAGTAATAAAATCAATACTTACATTTCCCTTGGGGCCACTATTTACTGTTTGCAGTGCCATTCCCTTAATGGAATGGCAGCTATGTTTGCAGAAACCTTGTAACTACCATTTTTATGTTTTAACTAAAAGCAGCTTTCCTGAAGTAGCATGATAAAAAAAATTCTTGAGTTACTATCAAAAAAATCCTGTAAACATTTTGTAGCTAATTTTAACACAGGCTACAAAGAAACATCTTTTTAGAATAAACACAACTGAATTTCTGCGGATGAAATATTTGTGTTTGTAATGTCAATACGTTCTTTCCAGTTTCATTATGACAGACATTTACCTTCATATTTAAACATCTTAGCAATAAACTTTTAGTTTCATCTGTTTATTTCAGATATTCTCTAATTACTTACGCTTATTTCATCCTGAAGATGAGGTCTGCAATGCACTATAAAGAAATCTTGCAGTTTATCTGATCTAGCAAACGAAAATCATAGATGAAACTATAATCTTCAAAATGTGTCATCACAGCTCTTGTGCACATCTGATTCAAGTCTTTTGACTCGATGCTTCTCCCATTGAAGTTTTTCCATTAATTTGATTAACAATGGGGATTTGACTTCAGATATAAATGGACACTGACTATCATTTCATTTTGTTTTGTTACAGAAAGTCTGATCTCTTGGACATTGTTTTGTATACACAGTGCACTGTGTAGTCACACAGTGTGTGTAATATCTACATAGTGATATCTGTCAGAAATGCAATATAAAGCTGTACTTGCACTGTAATTGCACAATATATTTCTGTATTTCATTATGTCGAGTAGAACTTTTCTTCCAAAACATCCCATTGTAGTCAATAGAGTTTAGAGGCAGAAACCACTGTACATACATAAATGTTACTATACACACACCGTATGAATACTAGAGATAGTTGGAAATCAGAACATCCATCCTGTGGGAAATGATGACATTTTGTAGCTTTTCTTGTTCCAAATCAGGACAAAAAGATGACATTTCTAAGTATTTGTGGAATGGAAATTCTGAAATATTCATGGTAGGAAGCATCTTAATGACCTTATCAAAATACAATATTTTGATAATGTTGAAATGTTATAAAACACAAAATATTAAATATAATAGACAAATACAAAATAGTATATATAATAAGTTGCAATTAAACATAAATGTAAAAAAAATCATTTCAATTTCAAATTGTTTCAGAACTTCTTCATTGGTGTTCCTGGAATACATTTTGATTTTTACATAATAGCATTTTCTGATGAAACATTTTCCATCTAATTTTTTTCAACCAACTCAGATTAATACTATGATATGCACATTGGTGGAGCTGGTAGTGACACTTACAGGTACAGTAGATTTAATGCTTTGTCAGCTTTAATTATTTGCCACACTTTCATTATTTGGGTTGAAATCTCCATGCTTCTTTTCTGCCTCAGGTTCACTTTTTTTTTTTTTTTTTTTGGAAAGTTTCAGCCAAAAATGGTCCAGCCATTTCAAAAAACAAATGGGGGGAGGGGAGAGAGAAGGGATAGTTTGGCAATGTTCAAAATGTTTTCCAACCATTTTTTTAAAAAGGTCTAGTGCTCAAGGCTTTGAAGGAGGAAATTGAAAATTGTCTTGAAGATGATCCAGAAATAAGAGGGGTGCCTTTTAGATTAGAGGTAGGAAGGAGTACTGGGTTAGAAGCCATGAGTTTTAGTCTTAGCTCCACTGGTGACTGAGCTTAATAATTTTGTTTACTTTGTAGCCCTCAATGTTGAACAAGGCCTCATACCCCTACTTAGGTGGAAGGCAAATGTAATTCACCTGCATTTTACAGATGTGGTAAATGAGAGATTGTGCAGGGTCACTTCTGGCAAAGCTGGGACTAGATGTTATGTGCCAGATTCTGTTCAGTGCCTCGCAGTATAAAAGATACAGCCTACAAAAGATAGGAAAGGTGGCTTTAAACTTCCTTTCGGCCTTACAGATGTTGGGCTGTTCTGGAATAATTTAGAGCATCTTCCAAGGATACTCTGATTTATAGCAAGCTTACTAAACTGCCTTGGATGTGCTTCTGCAATGTACAGAAAGGCTCTGGATATTCTTCCTTTTGCCCTCAATATAGCACTTGGATACATATAACAGTCCCACTATGCTTCCCTTTGGGAGAAATTCACCTAGGGCTGCTCTGACCTCTGTTGGCCTCTCTATTCTACTCCAGTGGCATACAAGGGCCACAGTAGGGGTTAGACTTTGATTTTGTGTTCTAATATGGTTGACTCTGTCACCCACTTAGTTACACTGCCTTTCTAAATAAATGTTTGTGTTTGTCTGTGCTTTCTGTAACTAATAGATCATGCTCCCCAAGAAACAGAACCCCAAAATCCTGATTGTCACCTTTGTACTCCAACTGACAATGTGTGTGTTGCATCCCACACCGGTGGCTGGTCTACATAGAGGATAACAGCCTACTATTGCTATGTTCATTTGTTGTTAAAACACTTGACTGAGTTCTAGGAGAGCTTCTTTCTATTCCTGGCTCTGCTATGGATTTTCTCTGGGATGTTGGGCAAGACTATTGAAATGCATATGCACAAGAGAGCAGATTTACAGTTGCACAGGCAACTGTATTTGGACATTTCCTTTTTTTTGCATGCCTGAATTTGCAATCTGTGTCTTCTTTTTAACTTAGATATTTTATATACTGTACCACCTCTCCCATTCCACTCCCCAAATCCTGCAGATTTTACTTTTTTAGGATGGAGTGTAACACCTAGGCAAATCAGCACCAACTTCCTGTTCATTTGTATGGGAGCTGGATCAAATCCATCATCAGAAAAACTGTCACTGACTTTTGAATTTGCCCCAGTGTAATTTAAAACCACATAGTTTTATAATTAGTTTACAGAAATCAAATGACTGAGAGGCATCAACAATGTTTGTTTTCATTAGTATTTGGTCAAAGTAATTGTGTGAACAGATCCTAGTCACATTCAGGGAAACATATTTTGAAACAGGATATTGAAAATAAAGTCCATAGGACAGCAACAGTCACTTTCCCTGATGATGTCAGCATTTGTGTGCTGTGATAAAGCAGAGCTCTTTTCATGATAAAGATAAATTCATATCCAAATCTTTAATAACAAACAAAACTGTTGTTAGCTTTTCACATTGCAGTCAGAGAGCCTCTTTGTAACTTGTCTTGAAGACTTGATTGTTAGGAACGAAAGTTATGTTCTGTACAAAAATTAATCACTCAAGTTATTACATATGGTGTACTCTGTATTCCAGACTCAGGCTTTATACTGAAAGCTTTGAACAGTCCCTCCTGTACCTATGAAATGTTGTAATTGATACAGAATCATTGCTATACAACAGCTGCAATAACAAGGTGCTGCTGCCTTTACTTTAATCTACCTTTCTTTCTGCCAGTTTATTATGTTTTGAATTTATTCTTTTGTAGATCTGTGTGCTATCTTTCTTATGGAAATTAATCTTTTTAGAAGATTTGTATTCTCATTTTCAAACACTAATACATTCATTCAAGTAGCCCATTATTCAGAACCAGCTGGCTTTTTATCTAGTGATATTTACTTCAAAAAGCCAAGTTAAATGGTATCATAGATTAATTCTCAGGGCACAGGAAAGCTTTTTTAGAGAAAAAGAGATTTGGTAATTACTAAGAATATCACAATAAAATCACAGGACATGTCAAAAATGCGTTATGTAATCTATCATTATAGGAAACTTCAAAAAAAGTTAATTCAGTGAATCAAATATGGTATGTGGGATCAGTATATAATTGTTTTCAGTCTAATATTGAATAATGATAAAGATGCTATGATTTTTAGTTATTTTTTTCTTCACAGTAAGCACCGAAACTTCAAAAAGGGCATTATCCACTACAATTTCTTACATAAATCAAACTTGAAATAAGACACATTTTACAATTCAATTTAAGATCCCACTGAGACAATAATGTTGCAAGCTGTGCATTTTGCAAAGTAATATAGTAATGTCTAGTTTGCATTTTTGAAAAACCAAATTAATCACACTTTATTGAATATGTTGAAGCAAACCTAAAATTCATCTATTATTAAAAAAAACTAGTGCAACAAACACAAACTATATTTTATACATAAAGGACAAACTCATTTATTCATTAGGATAAAACACTTGGAGTTTGCATTTTGTAACTATGAAAGAAATTACATTTGCTATCTGTACTCCATTTTTGAATTTTTAAAGCGTTCTGTTCAGAACAAGCTGCTTGAAAAATGTTCAAATACTTTAACATGGTGTCAGTCTTGAAGGCTGCCTGGGGAATCTGTGGAAATCAAGAGAGAACTGCATTTTTTAAACTTTGCACAATATAGTAGATTCAAGTAAAAAATAAACCATTTACCAAATAAATCTTTTGTGAAAATTAGAAAATTTAGCCAATAGTAGATTAATTTAGGAATAATAAAATAGGACTAAGCAGTGGGTAAAAGGGTGCAACAGAACCCTTAGTGTGAAATCTTGGCCTCACTGAAGTCAATAGCAAGACTCCCAATAACTTCAGTGAAGTCAGGATTTCAACCTGAGAGTTTAAAAGAGATCAGTATTTTGAGAATGAATTGTGAATTCCGTAAGTGTGTTGTGACAATTGGGCCTACAGATTTACCCAAATTGTGAGCTCAACTGTAAAAAGTATGTGAAAATTCATAAAATGTCACAATAACCTCTAATAACAAACATTGATGGGAAAAGGTATGAAAAGGAAGCAGAATAACTGAGTTAGTCTAAAAAACAAAAAGGCAAGTTGATATGATTCAAAGACTGTGTTGAAACCCTACTTGTTAAAAACAGGAGATGTGGAGCCAAAAGTTAATGAGCCAAAATTGGTGAGTCGTATATTAGGCTTAATTGGTGAACAAAAACATGAGGGGATGGGCAATTTCCCCCATCACTCCCTTTTTTGGACCTTTAAAGAGATTTTGTGGGGAAAGTACAAAAGACCAAAAAAAAAAAAAAAATGAAGAGATGGAAAGAACAGCCAGGTTACTAGAGTGAGCTTCATCATAATGGCTGCCACCTCCACTGTTTCTGGGACCCGAGCCTTCATCATCCTGATCCTAGGCAGTGTCCTGACCAGAATGGGCCAGAGAGAAGGACCCAGATGATATTGCCACCCTTACCAGCTCCAGCTGGCTCCCAAATATTACCTGGTATGACAGTTATTACCATCTTTGATACCACCTCAGAGACTGTCAAACAAGGGGGCTTTTCCTCCTCAGATCAGACTTTAACAACAATAACAACAACAGCAATGACACCTCCAGCCCATCTCAACTAACTTCTTCTCTTTTCCCCAAAAGGACAGTTATTACCATCTTTCATGCCATCTGAGAGACTGTCAAACAGCAGAGAGTTTTTCCTTCTAAAAACTGTCCATAGCTAAAGGGGAAAGAGAACAAGGGTTGTTGTTAATAGGAAAGCCTTATTTAATATTTACATTTAAATTGTTTAACTGATTTCCTTCTCTTCTGTATCTTTAATAAAAAGTTAAAAAGATTTTTACTGGTATGTTTGCCAGGGTTCTAAGCAGATTGAGGTCTCTGTATAGCAGGCCCCAGACCTTGTTTACATTTGTTTAATGTTGGACAGTGATTGGGTTATGTTAATGCCTTTAGCCCATTTATTCCATCTAAATTCTGCAACAGGTGTAGAATGCTGTCCATAGTCTAGGCCTTCCAGTGAATGATAAACTAAACACAACACAAAAATCTGTATTCCAAAAGTCAGTTAGTCACTATCTGCCAGTTATAATGTCACTTCCTGAAATAACTACAGGCTACTCCAACACCTAAAAGACAGAGAATGGCTTGATTTTGGGGGGGGGGGGGTCCTGCTAATACAGGATCTGCATGTGTATGTATTATACGATTTAAAAGAGGGAAAATGAAGCTTTCCTTAATTTATTGGAAATCGGTGTTCTCAGTCTCCCCCTCCCCCCCCATAAAACTAGGATAAACTTGTGTGAGGTAGAAGATTCTTCAGTCCATAACTAGGAAGTTCATTTGGGAAAAAGCAAGAGATCCCTTTTGAATAGGTACAAGTAAATAATTCAGAATTGCCAAACTATTCCAAAACTATCTGAAAAAGTCAGGCATACCAGCTATATTTCATTTTTCTGCAGCAATACAGAAAAACATAGCAGTTTACAAATATTGTAGTTCAAGGTCCATGCCTTGAGGAACATACAATCTAAAATTAACACTGCTTCTGTTCTTGCTTAAATGGCATGTATTATAAAATTTCACTGACCTTGGCAGCATTACAGTCATATTTTATTTTATATAGAAACGAACAATTGTTAGCAAATTTGCCAACATATTAGTCATAAACAGACTTTCCCGTAATATTGTACATGCACACCTATTTCTGCCTTTATTTTCCTCTCTGAATGTGTTTATTAATTGTGATTGGTACAAAAAAATTATCTGTTTTCCACACAAGGTCTCGGGACAATCATAGTTCTGGTCTCATAGGAGCTGGTCTGGGCAGGAGAGGCTAGAGCACCATGTTCCAGCCCAGTGGATTAGGAGACTTCTTAACCTCCATCATCAGCTGCCTTGAGGCCTCTGTGGGATTCATCTGATTAGATTTTGTTTTTCTTCCAGTATGTTATAGGTGACACCTGGTAGTATGGAGGGGAGTGATGAGTCCACTGGGGTCAGGCTCCTTCCAAAATAAAAAACTTGGAGATGTTGGGGGGTGGGTGGGGGGCAACCTTACTCAGAATTTAAAAAAAAAAAAGTCCAAGGAATTGACAGAATGTGAGGCAAAGTTAATTGCTAAATCACTTTACCGTTATGTTACATTTCAACCCCCCTCATTCCTACATGCACTTGGCTGCCTTTGGGGCAGGGATTTCATTTGTATCTGTAAAGCACAAAACTAAATAACTAATAGTATCTTAGCATGGAATCAGGGCTCACTTTGCCATTGGAGGTGCCATTTTTCAGAAGAGAGTTAAAACAAAGGTCCCATCCCAAGCACTTACACTCATTAAAGGACTGACCCATTGCCCACCGATGTCAATGACAAGATTGGTTGATTTTGATGAATTAGGGATCAGGCTGTAAAAGTTTCATAGCACTTTTTATAAGAATAGTAGCATTAATCCCATTCCACCAGAATTCTAATACAGAACGTTATAGTTTTCCTGAGCTACATTGCCATGCATTTTAAATTCAACATAGTATTCAGTTCAGTTCAGTTCAATACTTTCTTTCTTGACATGACAAACAAAGTGTTGCCAAGGTGTAAAAAGGAGACGGGGGGGCTCTAAGCAATTGTGAAATACTCCAGTGCACTGTTACAAAGCTGTCATGCACACCCCTTAACTCCATTCCAGTGGTGTGTGAAGCGATCCTTATATCCCTTACCTAACTCAAAGGCATCAGTGTTTATCAAGTGCTTTGGGACCCTTGGATGAAAAGTGCTACATATTTACAAAAATATTGGTATTACATATTACTAATATTTCAGAAGTGGATTTTGGGCTGAAAAGATTAAATGGAAACAGTAATAAGAAGTACACGCACGTAATTGGGAAAATGCCTGTAATGAACCCCAGTCTGAAAGTGGTGATGTTCATATTTACAGAAGCACTAAATGTGAAAAGCATGATCTCATACACATGCCTGTATATATCACCAAGTTACATTGCTCAGTGTATATGGAATAAACTGATATTAGTGAGAGAGGCTAAAGTTTTTGTGTCACTGAAATATGAAATATCAATTGAGAAAACAGAAGCCTACATATGAGCACAATAATACTAATTGCAGCAGTCCAAAAGCAATAACCGGGGACTCAAGAATCTTACTTAGGGTTTCCTTTTCTCCTTCATATAATGGAATACCAATCATATTTTTTGGGGAGGTGTTGTGAAGAAAGGGACTTAAGGCAAAAGGAAGCCAACAGAAACATATTGTGGACACATGACAATGAGCTCTAATGTTTTCATCCTCTAACACTTTTAGCTTTGTAAGTGTCTTTAATATTCAGGACCTAAATTTTATATACCTGAATTTCAGGTATATAAAAGGTCAGGCACTGTTACTGATTCAATGTAGTTACAACTTAGCTATAGTATTACTACTATTGTAAATGTTAATGGTATGACTTAGAAACAGCAAAGGGATTCTTGAGGTATGATTCCATTTAATGACTGAAGGTCCAGGATTTGAGAGCTGAGTGTTACAGGTATATACTGAATAGGTGAAAAAAAATCTTATTAGTAAACCAGTAGGTGGCAGTTTGTTATATGAATATTACATACTGTGACAGACCCAGACCAGTGGGGTACAGGAGTCTGGTAGAGGGCAAATATACTGGTCACTGGATGAGTAGTTTTCTGTTCCCTGAGTGACCAGAGCAGGGGCTGTACTAGAGTAATCAGGAACCTGCTAGAATCAGTTAAGGCAGGCAGGCTAATTAGGACACCTGGAGTCAATAAGAAGAAGCTGCTAGAATTAATTAAGGCAGGCTAATCAGGGCACCTGGGCTTTAAAAAGGAGCTCACTTCAGTTTGTGGTGCATGTGTGAGGAGCTGGGAGCAAGAGGTGCAAGGAGCTGAGAGTGAAAGGGTGTGCTGAGGAGCACAAGCGTTATCAGACACCAGGAGGAAGGTCCTGTGGTGAGAATAAGGAAGGTGTTTGGAGGAGGCCATGGGGAAGTAGCCCAGGGAGTTGTAGCTGTCATGCAGCTGTTACAGGAGGCACTATAGAGAGCTGCAGTCCACAGGGCCCTGGGCTGGAACCCGGAGTAGAGGGCCGGCCCGGGTTCCCCCCAAACCTCCCAATTGACCTGGACTGTGGGTTCTCCCAGAGGGGAAGGTCTCTGGGCTGTTCCCCAACCCACATGGTGAATCTCTGAGGCAAGAAAATCTGCCAATAAGCGCAGGACCCACCAAGATAGAGGAGGAACTTTGTCACACTACAAATAAAATCTATGTTAAAATAACGTTAAGGTTGCAAAGTCAAGCATCCAAAGTTTAGAAAATGGCAGAATTGTTTGCCCATACAATCTTAATTTACAGCCCTTGTGCACATATGCATCATGGCACAGTTTTTAATTACAGCATCCCATACCATTTTTTTCCACAAGACTTCTGCCTCATTGAGTTCACAGGATGGGTGTTGCCCACAGCTGGGTAGTTATTCAATACTTCTTTTTATCCTCATCATTCAGTATGTAGCTCTTATTTACTGAGCACTATTTAAACACTGTACTGAACAGAGGCATTAATTTTCCTCATGGGCTTTTCTATAATACTCAGATAATATGGTTCTGAGTGCTTTACATATATTAATATATTTATCTGCACAATACCCATGTGAGGTAATATGATATTATTATATTCCCATTTTACAAATGGGAAACTGTGGAAAAAATAGTGTGTGATCATTTAATTAAAAGACTGTATAATAATAGATATGCACAAGGGGGTTGAATTAAGGTTGCACAGGCAGCTTTGGCATAGGAAGTCCACCTTTACAGGTGTAAGTTGCTTAGCAACATGCCAGTGGATATAGGAGTTCTGCACAGTATTAAAATTTGTAAGTTTTCTTTTTATTTAGGTTTAGTGATCCTTGTTCAATAGTCTATATTAGCTTCTAGGACTAGGTAGTAGTTTAGTAGTCACAAAAATCTCTAAAGCAAAGATTATGGAAGGGAAAAGGTCTGTGAAATATGTCAGTCAACAGAGAAGTAGTCTGGCTATGCTGGAAGAAGGACAGGAGACATTGGATATGGGTTAATTAGGCCGCAACTTTATTTTTAATTGTCTGGGAGTACCCAGCAGACAAAAGTGTTCAGAGCCGGTAATTCCATAATTATTTCAGTAGCTATCTGGGAGGCTTCCATCAGTGCTCCCCCTCATGGGTGCCGACTCTGTGGGTGCTCCAGGGCTGGAGCACCCACAGGAAAGAAATGGCAGCCCCCCTACCAGAACTTCCCTCTCCCCCCAGCACCTCCTGCCCGCTGGTGGGCCTCACCGATCAGCACCTCCCCCTTCCTTTCAACGCCTACCGCCTGCTGCGGATCAGCTGTTTCGTGGCGTCAGGAGGTACTGGAGGGTTGGGGAAGGAGCGAGGGTGCAGCGTGCTCAGGGAAGAGGGCGGAACTGGGTGGGGAGGAGGCGGAGCGGGGCAGGAAGAAGCAGGGTGGGGGCGGGGTTGGGAAGAAGCAGGACTGGGTGGAGCCTTGGGGAAAGGAGAGGAGTGGGGGTGGGGCCTGGGCAGAGCTGGGGGGGCCCCCCCGGCAGATTAGAAACTCGGCGCCTATGCTCCCCCTTACCTATTCTGGTCCCCACCCAACCAGCTGTTGGGACCTCACCATCCTTCCCTTAAATCCTTTACCAATGTATTTTATGTGATCACTGTATCTCTTCCCTGCAGAGTACCTACACTGGACATCCACCCTACGTTTACATAATTAGTTTTGACATTATAGCCTAACTCCCGTTTCATGTTCTCCCCAAATAAGCCCCCCAAACCCACTGTGGGGAAGGTGAAAAAAACCCACTTTGCCTAGGCCAATCTGACAGTGAGAGAAAACTTCTTTCCTAGCCTCCCAAAGAAAGAAGCAATTAGGGCAATGCCCCCAGCGACTCCTGACAAACGCCAGTATTTCACCACTTCCATACTGAGAGGGTGCATGCTATTCCATCTGGTCTAGGTAAAAAGGGGCTTTTCCTGAACCGGCTCTCTCTTCCGGTCACCTGGGTGGGATGGATCAGTGTCCCCACACTGAGCTGATATGCAGCTCCGGCAGAAAGTCACTCCCTCAGCTCTCTGGCCCTTAAAGGGGCACACATTTTTTCCAACAAGCCAGACAACGGCCTGCGCTGCTTAATGTGCGGTGAGATCATTCTCTTGCTTTTCGTTTCCATAGTGTATCATTTCAGCTCTGATATGAGTAGATTTGTGAAAACAAGAAAAGTCTAGTTGCTGATCAAATTTGCTTTAAAATCTTAGCCTGATTTAGAAAAAGCCCGACAAGATCTGGAATGATCTAATTATTATAGTCTTTCATACTAGGCACTTGTGATTTTTAAGGATGTGCTAGATACAGCTGATCTTTTCATTTAACTGCAATACACTACAAGAATAGAGAGCAAGTGGTGTGAAAGATTAGTAGTAGTGAAACTGTCAATGGAGAAATTAAAAGTAGCAAAATATGGGCAATAAAATGCAAATTAGATAAAATGAGAAAAATAGATTTTTTTATTGTGTTGTCTGTGTGATCAGAAGTGAAATTTAATAACATCACATTGTTAGAAAAGCCACCAACATGCACTCAGTTCAACTGATGCACACCTATATCCTAATTTGTCTTGTAAGTAGGGATGTGCATGCTTAACCATATTAGGATCTTTGATTCTGGCAAACATTAGGTGCTTATGCAGACTTCCTGAGTCTTATTAGATTTTAAGATCAAACCAACTCAAAACTACACTCTGCAGAATTAATGAGAGAAGATAGAGGGCTAGCATAGGATCTATAGCCAAAAAAAGTAGACAGGATAAGAGGTCGGTTAAGTAAAAATGTCCACATTTTCAATTTTCAGTCTTGCAGTCTTGTTTTTTTCACTCATCTTGTCCTTTGGAGAAATAACATGTCTTTCAGGACAGACACTGGAAGGTAGATGTCTATGATATTGTTCTGAAGCAGAAACTGTTCAATAGATTCTTTTCTTTAAAATTAGTATGGCAAAGGACTGTCCAATTGATTTCATTTTCTGCCAAGAAAGTGTTCACTGTTGTAGTTGAAGTATGACAGTCCACACATTACTCTTTTGATATTTCATTTTCAAGTTAATTTACCCCAGAATCATCTGAAGAGTCACTCTTATATAAACAATATATTCCAGAGTTGCTCTGCCTGGTCTGTGGTGGTTGGCAGTGCTGAAGAAGATGTAATACAGAGAATGCTATTTCTATTCTGGTTTTGACAGTCCTTTGAAAGCTCCTTATCCTCCATATTAGCAATTAATAGTGGCTGCATGTCGAGAGAGCACATTTGGCTACCTGAGGAAGAATATCATAGTTCAATATGCTCCACAGGAATCTTGGGAAACATTTTTCCCCATCCCATAGTATTTGCTTCCTTGAAAATGTTGCACATTTATATAGTGTCAGTAGTGACTGTAATTACGTTACTGTTTTTCAATTCCAATGACATGGGACAAAAGAGATGCTATTGAAGTCTGATGATCTCTGTACAGGTATTTCATTATACTTTAGTTTATATAGCACCTTTATCTAAAATCTCAGCATGCTTTACAGACATGCAGTCTCATAAAACTCCTGAGTGGTGGATAAGTATTATAGCCAACTTCAGCAGGTTAAACGGAATCACACAGAGGTGAAGTGGCATGCATACAACGAGTCAGAGTCAAAAGAAGGAGAACCAAGTATTTAATTTGGATGATAAGATTCCCAACATTTAGCACATGGATTATGAGCAGTTTCCAGTGAACATATAGCATGGCAGGAATCAAGCCTCAGATAAATGACCCAATGTAGCTGATATAAAATGCCTCATTTGGTGATTGCTTGTTGATGAGAAATAGCCTGTATCAGGGAACATGGAAGATAACTGTGGTCTTGTTTTGGGGATTAGTGGGACTAAAAAAGGATCAGCAGGGTTGTGAGTTCCATCCTTGAGGGGGCCATTTAGGGGTTAGGGATTGGTTCTGCTTTGAGCAGGGGGTTGGACTAGATGACTTCCTGAGGTCCCTTCCAACCCTGATATTCTATGATAACAAATAGCACCATATTTTTTGCTCTACCAGTCAAATGGAAAATGTTCTGGGAACACGAAACAGGCTGAACCCAGTTTTTAAATGTGGTCATCTACTTTAGGAACTCAAATTCCACATTCTGAGTGCTTATGATGACACTTGGGCACATAAAATATATAGGCTACCAAAGAGCCTATATCAGTGCCCATGTATGGGACTTGTTCAGCATCCACATTTCTGCATTGGATCCTCTGTGGAGAAAAGCTTTGAAAATACTACTCTGTGGTCACTTTAGTGCTGCATCAATTGAAATGCAGCTCAAAATGCAATGTGGAGCTACCAGTTGTCGTTTCACAAAGTGTTATGCTGAATCTGGAAATTTGCATAATTTAATTAATTATGCCACTAAAAACTGATTTTCTCTCAATTTAAAGCAAACAGCTTTTATGAGGGTGAACTACAGCACCCAGGGATATCAGGTGTCCAAGCTCTTAATCCTATTACCAAGAGTTGACAACCACTGATGGAAACTGGAAAACATAAGCCTCCAGCAGGGCAACAAGTAAGGAGGAAAAAGGCAACAGATTTTTTAAAGCTTTTTGAAACCACTGTATGGTTTTTAAATCAATTTTTTAAAAACAACTGAATTGGCAGCTTGCACTTTGTTGTTCAGAGGGTGAGTGCTGTCTGAGGGCTAACATTTATTTTACTTAGACATAAATGAAAATAACTATCTCTTTTGGGAGGAAAGCTGTTGAACTTAACTACCATAACAAAAATGCAGCAAATGGCCAGTGTTTGCTATTTGTATCTATGCCTGTCCACTCACAGATGTTTAAGAGTGCAAGATGCTGTACCTTATAAGTGGTTTCTAATGTTATGGGTTGGAGACTGGCTATGAGTCATTTTGATTGTAAACTAATCTTGGCAGATGATGTCAGATTCCAAGTATCAAAGTATCAGTCACTGACTAAGCATTACCTTTAATACCAGTGCCTCCTTTATTTCATTACAATATCGGTTTTGAGGAAACTGAAAACAATGGGTACAGGTTTTGCTGAGGTATAAGGTGCACTCAAATGCAGAAGTTCTCATCTTTGACTACATATGAAATGCCATAACCAGAAATCCTATGACTGACCTTGCTAAATTCTGGGCAAGTCAGGAAAGAATATAACAGTTGTAGTAACTTACTTATGACTCCATCCTTAGAGCCCTGTGCGGATACAAAATTTGTATCCGCATCCGATCCATGATCTACAAACATGGTCCGCGGATATCCGCAGATATAAAGCAGATATCCACAGATCTGCAGGTCTCTATCAATCCTCACCTCAAACCCCAGAGCTAGACAGGGCCTGACATGAAATTGACCCTATCATGAGCGATATGTTTATGAAATATTGAAACCTTCCCACCACTTGCAGAGTGAAAACCTTAACATGTTTCCCTCAATTTGTTTCTACTTTCCTACAACAAAGGTTACATTTTGGCAAAAAGAAATTGCATTTTTTCTTAACAAATCTGTCTTCTTTTTTTTTTTAACCTGAACTAACAGTTGGTTTTGGTGGGGAAGTGGAAAAAAATCAGTAGAAAGGATTTATTAAAAAGTGAACTTGTTGGTAATATGAGAACTTTACATAAAATTGGAGTAATTTGATTCAGGTTTCAATTAAGTTTTACAAAAATCTGTATTGTCTTCTTTTCTTCTTGTATTTCTTTTTCTATGGAATCTTATTTGGGGCAAATCAAATCTTGAGTTCCAACAAGCTGTTACAGTGGGTGTAGACAGGTAGAGAATTGAGACATTAAGGGTCTGAATCTATTCTTATCAGTCAGGTTCTTCACTAAATGAACATGCAGGATGGAAGTGTATTTGTCATTATTGCAATAAGCAGATAATATGGGAAATAAACTAGGAAAAACAAAGGTAGAATAAGCAAGCTATTTTTCCAAATAATGACTGAAAACTCAGTCTCACCTGTGGTCTTCCTATCATGCAGAGATATTTGACTTTCCAAAATGCATGGTGATATGCCCACCTATGAGAGATGAAGCTCAAGTCCTAAGGATCTGTCTTGTGTTAGCCAGCTCAGTCTTAAACTAACTATAAACATTTCATAAAGTTTGTCAGAATTTCTTGTAAAATGATAAAGAGGATAAAGACAATAAAGATATCTGGTTTAATTGATTCTTTTCATTGTTTAATAAAATTGCTCTGTTTGACTGCTGGAGAATTTGGACTGAATTTTCATTACCTACTCCTGAACAATTTACACTGGGATCTAGACAGTATTGAGCTAATGAGTTAGAATTTATATTGAACCTAACTGTCTTCATGAAGTAGCAGGGGAAGGAAAATCATGGCCATAATTGAGTATTTTTTCATTATAAACTATGTTATATAGCTTTTACAATCAGGTTTTTAATAAATCTAAAGAAATTAAATTGGAATTTGACCAACTTTTATGCTTTTGTCATCTCATGTAAAAGTATTTTTTAAAATGGTAAGGCTAATGGGCTAATGAAACTCCTATGAAAGTCAATGGAAATTAGAGGGTCGCTACTGTTGATCAGATAATTGTGAAAAGTACTATGAAAAGTTGCACAAAATACATGTTAATATAATCTTTAAAGGTTCAAGATTGGGGAACATATGAAATGAGTGTATGAATACATTTAATATGCTGCCCAATCTTGAACTTCATATATATAGTCCCACTGAAGTCATTGGAGCTTTCTGATTAAGAAGTTCAAGATTGGGCAGCATATTATATATATTCTCAGTGACATATAGTTTTTTAAAGACCTATTCAGTTTAGAGGTCACTTAAAGTACACTTCCATAATGTAGAAATCAATAACTTTTTCATATAAATGAAATACTGATACCATTCTTTAACTGTGTTATTCTGTTTTACTGTGTTATATTGAAAAGTGCTGATGTTCACTGTAGTGAAAAATCTGTTTTCTCAGATACGTAAAATACTTTTATAGTCAGTATATATTGTTCCAAATCATTTCTTGCTCCAAGTGGGGTTCCACAAGTAGAGGACTTGTAGGATTGTACTCATAATTTCTTATATTGAATGGAATGAAATATAAATTAACTATCTAATACTACAATATGTTACCCATACACAAGAGTGCATGTTGGTTGATGCCATCAGTGAGTAAAAATTTTAATTACTGTCTAATTTTATTTTAATACCAAAATTTAAGAACAAATATGAACATAATTAATATAGCCATAGTCAGACAATGAAAACGTTACAAGCGAACACCCTCTACCACATATAAAACAATTGTTATATTTCTCTCCAATTCTACTTACTAAGAATTACAGAAATGTAAGTAAAACTGTTAATATAACAAATATTTACAATTCATTAAAATACATTGTTGATTTCTCACTGGAACTGTACTGTTTAAACTGTTCTTCTAGCCCAGGATTAAGAATTCAAAGTGTATATACCTCTCAAGTGAACTAGCACAATCCTAACATCCATAAATTCATGTTTCTAACTATAAACGCCAAATGTTATCCTTACCTATCTATAAAGGTGGCTTTTCTTTCTATTGACTGAAAACAAAACCTTCCCCTTGCCCATCCCATACATTACAAACACTAATTTGTCAACCACAAAATGGGTTAAATTGGTGGCCTTGCTTGCAAATTCAGACATTGCAAATTTGAAATCTTCCTGCATCCAAATAATTTATATTCATTCCCCACAGGCATCAGTGATGGTTCTTGGGATAAAGAAAAACTTCAGTCTCCCCCTACCCAAGGATCACAGGCCTCTTTTAACCATCCCAGCTTGCCTGGACAGCATAACCTTCCAGTTAGCCATCCTCTCAACCCTCTTCAACAGAACCACCTTCTGCCAAATGGTACGGGTTGACATCTTTCAACACTAACATCAGTAGTTTTCAAACTCCTGTCTTTCTATTGTGTTTAGTTAAATAGGCTATGCAAAATAAAAAATGTGGTGAATACTGTAATACTTTAATTAAAGTATTCAGCAGTGGAAGTAGGAGTCATAAAAAAATAAAAACATACACAATAAACCTAATACTTAAATAGCTATTAACCTGTGCATCAGTGGCATAATTATTGCTAAGTCACCTTGCCGCAAGTATTAAAATGGACAATATAACAAACAACAATTGCTTAGCAATGATATGCTACAACATTACACTGATCTGAACAAACTAAGAGGTCTGTTAGCCTCTCCATGTGTGTATAAGACCTCCATGGATACTAGAGGGAATTACACACGTACAAAAAGTGAACAGATTCATGTTAACTGCTCTATACTGAAATGTTGGAAGAGTTCATTTTTTAACACATTTGGTGCCAAGCATTTCAACATATTTTGCTCATAAGAAAATATATTCCTAATAGTCAATATTTAAAAAAACATTATAAACCAATATTTCCTGCCTTTTGTTTTTTTTTCTTAGGCCTGGAACTTCCTTTTATGATGATGCCCCACCCATTAATTCCTGTCAGCCTACCTCCAGCATCTGTCACAATGGCCATGAGTCAGATGAACCACCTTAGTACCATTGCAAATATGGCAGCAGCAGCACAAGTACAGAGTCCCCCATCCAGAGTCGAGACATCTGTTATTAAGGTAAACATCTAGAAAAATATCTGTGATACTAAATTAATTTCTTCACAGCATGGTACGTTATTAATGTAAGGCTGTTCTCATCAGATGTCATAAGGTAAGCAGTCATAAAGGCAAGGCTTGGTCAGTGTTTGGAAGGGCGGGCTCCAAAGAAAAACCCACTTACTGTAGGAATTGATTTTGGGAACTGAGAATTATGTTGGTAACTGAAAATTCTGAATACTGAGTACTGAATCAGTGCTCCAGTTCCACAATTGAAGTTGCCATTTGTCAGATGAGATATAGATACTGACTACCCATGGCCAAAAATGATCTCATGCACTTTCCCAGGAAGCTGGAGGTGAAATCCTGATCCTATTGAAGTCAGTGAGAATTTTGTCATTGACTACAGTGGGCCCAAGATGACACCAATCCTGTTGTTTATGTCAGATATTCCCAGCTGGAGGTCTGAGTGCCAGAACTAGAGTGACTCATTTTCTCGTTTGCTATGCCATGAGAAGCTTGGAATCATACTGAACCATACAATTGCAAATGCCTTTGAAGAGAAAAATAAAATGTATTTTAAACTCCTTTAAAAGCCACCAAATCTGTATTACTGTGTGGATAGAAAGGTAAGGCATTCCAGTGACCCAGGACCACTAATGACAATGTAACTTGTATCATTCGTGCAAACATTTGGGATCAAATGCAGCAACCTTAGAAAGTGAGAGAGTAAATAGGGTGTCAGAAACTAAGGCTGTGTCTATACCACACTGCAATGCAAACTATGGGGGTATGAATTGCAGAGTGCACCAAAGTGTTGTGCGCTAACTTCCCTGTGTTGATGCTGCTGGCACAAACTAAAAGGAATGTAGTTCACAATAATGTAACCTTGTTTGAAGAAGGATTACTTTAACACAAACTAGATACCTTTTAGTTCATGCCAGCAATGTCCACACAGGGCAGTTAGTGCACAACACTTTGGTGCACTCTGCAATTCATACCCCCATAGTCTGCACTGTGATGCAGTGTGGACAAACCCTTAGTAAGGCAATTAGGACTAGGCCTATATATGGCTTTAAAAGTTAGGCTGCATCTTTTGTCTTGGTAGGCATGACGACAGCAGAAATCAGCATTGGAACCATGGTGCATGCAAATACATCTGAGACAACAGCCATGGAGTGGTGGTGACCATTTTGAATCTACCCTGTCATCTCACTCATGCTGCTAACTGTCACTGCCTAGTAGCATGGTGATTTCTGCCCTTCTGTATGTTTTACTTTTCACTAGAATGGCAATTAGCAAAAGGTACTTGATATCAGAGCTGTTCCCTGGGACATATTAGGTGTATATTTCATCCTACATTTATTTTCTAAATTTCCATAGTGATCACTGCTTATTACATAGATATATGCTAATGAATATAAAGATATCGAGAACATGATTGAGCACACACTCACTGACACAGCATTTTGTTTGCTCATGTGGGAGTCTTGAAGTATGATGTCCAATGTTCTTAGTTTTTTGCATCCTTAACATGTCTAAGTGTCTTCCTTACTTTTTATTATCAGAAGTACAATATCACAGTTTATATACAGCAATGGGAAATTTGATCTTGATCTGTTTTTGACATTCAAAAAGAAAATGTTCTATTTTTTAAGCTTGAACAAGTTGGCATAAAGTAGTTAGTAAACTCTGTAAAGCTGGGTGGCCGAGTTACCATGAGTGTAACTCTATGGGGCTTAGATGGAGAGTAAAACTATAACTAATAAATTTAAAGCCTCTACACCCCCCAAAATCTCTTTATATTGCTCTGTGTCATCATGAATTCCATAGCTAGCAAGATAATACATTGTAGCATCAAGGGGATACAAATAAATGAGGCCAGGCTATCTAGTCTTTAAAACCAAGTTTTTTAATCCAGCCGGACTCTTCACACATTGATGTCTGTCTCCCTGACAGCTAAATACAAACACTTCCACCCCAAGAACACTTTCCCATTCTCTTTCCAATCCCCGAGCCTATTTTCAATTGCACCCCAGCTATTTGGGAAGAGAAACACATTACAAACGAAGGCAAAGATTTTTCAGATGGGATCTAATTTTCAGTGCCCCAGTTTTGGGGGGCCTAACTTGAGACATCTTAAAGACAAATAGTTTTCCATTTGTCACTTGAAAATTATTAGTATATTTTAAAAAATCTTGACCTTTTTATGTGTGTGTGTGGGGTGACCTGCATAACTCATTCCAGAGGAAATCAGCCATCCTATATTCATGCTATTAAAACCTTCATCATAACTGTCAAATTTTGTGCAGCTCCATGTGACATTTTATGCAGATTATTTAATGAGACAATTTGCATAGTTATATCTAATTTGCATATTGTTCTTTATGCCATCTTTAAAAAAACATGTGGATTTATGTTATTTTTAAAAGCACCTAAGTGACTTATGGCTGAATTTCCATGTTAAAAAAGGTCTTGAGTCACTTTTGAAAATGTTGCTCTTATGCTTGTGCAGCTCTGGTTACTGAAGCCATTGGTTTATCTACAGGGCAGCAGGGCAACCTTCCCCAGACATCACCATGTCAACATGCCTCAATCCTGATTTGGGGGACCTTCCTTTGCAAGTCACAGAGACAGCTCAGTCTCCATGGCCTGTGAAGTTCTTGGCCTCTGCTGAATCTGCCAATTTATGCAAAGTGTGGTGCTGAGTTTGTGATGTGGGAGCTGTGACTCATCTCATACAAGGAGCACCAAATGTTCATTAGATAGGTGCAGTTTTTAATCCCTACTGAGGTGAGCTGGATTCATGCTGGTAATCTACAGGAAAAAGGCTCTAAGGGTCACTAGCAATGTCCTGAGGCTTCCAGTTCCCTAATATGTGTTAATGTTGCACCCTAAAAAGCGAAGCTTGTTTTCTGTAAAGTTTATCATATCAAATTCTGACCTCTTAGGAATCTGCACAGTCAGGGTACTGTCTTCAGCCATTGTCAGACAAACCCTGTGATTTGTGGCCCACCCTATTCTTAAAGCAGCATCTCCCATTAACCAAAATACAGACACTAAAAATACAGTAATAAAACAAATATTAACAGAACATCTAAATTCATAGTTCAATATAATAGCTTGCTATATAAAATAATGTCAACAGGAGTGTGAGTAGCCTAGATAAATTTGCATATATTCCCTCTGCCCCCAGTTGGTCATCAGGCAAGTTTGAGCCCACAAGAAAGAAAAGAGAACAAACCAGATGTGACACATTACTCATCACTCTTAATGCACTACTGGAAGGTGCTTAGATACTGTGGTGATGAGAGCAGTAGAAGAACCTACATGGAATAGACTAGAGCTTTCAGATCCCCTGCACAGCATTCTACCGTTTCATCTATAGCAGTCCTGGTAATGTAGATATGCTATCCTCCTTTATGAGGAGCAACCCATAGAGGAAAACACAACACACACTTTGTCACTGGGTCACACAATTATTTTTGAACGAGCACTAGAATGTTGGGTGTCAGAATTCCTCTGTTCTCTTCGTGGCTCTGGGAACAGAATATGGCGTAGTGTAGCCAAGTGTAACAACACATTTTTATGTCATCTGCAGGGATTTAACCTGAAATCCCCAGATCTTAAAGCATCGGTTGTGGTCTAGCCACTAGAGAGGGACAAACATCCATACTGTGTCAGTATGTGTTGGACAAGCACATAATTTGGACCATTTCTTTTAAAAACTCATGTGGCAAAGCTGGTAAGATTTGGGTGTTTCATCCTGGGTTTTGTTCCAAGTAATGATGGCTCCAACCTCTGCATTATCTTATGTGTAAAATGAATGAAGTATAATTGCCTACGCTGAGGTTGGGGCATTAGGCCTAACTTAATAACGATTGTGAAGTGTAGAGAAATAGTAAGAGCATTCCGTTGGTGATCTGGGATTAGAACTAGTGGTCACATAGCTCAGTATACTTTCCTCAGTGTGCATCACACCATCAGACAGTCCCTGTGTATATACTTATGCCACATGCAGAGATAATATACGTGAAATAAATTGCTGAGCATGTGATGCATATATTTGTCTTCCACAGATTCATGCTGATAAAAGTTTTATACTGCCCCATCATCTAGTCCATATTTCTCTATCAGAGATGGTAAATAGGTGACAAATAGGCAGATAATATATGCAGGTATAACACGGTTTATTTTAATATTATGGATATAGATTGTTTAGAAAGTAATTATAATCATGGAAGCGAAAACTTTCATATATCTCTGTAGTGGCATTATGGTGCTATCACAGTGCTGTACATGCTTCTTATACTGCTGTGTCATGATGGTCATGGAGTGAGCCCTCACACTAGCCAAATAGCAAGTGTGAAAAATCGGGACTGTCCCTATAAAATCAGTACATCTGGTCACCCTACCTCACACACCCATTTTCCTTCTGGTGCACACTTTACCATGATCCTAACAGGAAAGATGGAATCACAGCATCTCTCAGCCCCTCATGATAATTTTGCTGGAGAGTTGCATGTGTGGTTATTAAATCTAGTGGTTAAAATTTGTACATGGGGTGCAGCAGAACTTTCCATTCACTCAGGGGGTGTCAAAGCCATTCACTCAAATTTGTCCTGGTCACCCTGGGGCGGCCAGGTCAAATTTCAATGCAAATTCATGTTTGCAGTGAAATTGCAAGAAAACTATAAATCGCTTTTGGCATAGGAGCAGTAGCAAAATAACCTCCCTACCTGCCTTTGTATTATATTTGGTGAGACAACTGAAGGAGCAGCCAGGCCAAATTTCAGTGAATGGAGTTGTGGCCTGGCGCATGGAGTTGCATGGCTCACTAGCACTCTTTGATGCTGAAGCTGAGAAATACTGCCCTGGAAACCATTATTGTATGTGCTTTTAAAAGGTTTCCTCGTCTATGCACAGACAGAAGGATCAAAGAACTGATTTATTTAAAATCCCCTTGACTGGAATCAATGACCACACTTCCATCTGGATTGGAGATATACCTATCTCATAGAACTGGAAGGGACCCCAAATGGTCATCGAGTCCAGCCCCCTGCCTTCACTAGCAGGACCAAGTACTGATTTTGCCCCAGATCCCTAAGTGGCCCCCTCAAGGATTGAATTCACAACCCTGGGTTTAGCAGGCTAATGTTCAAACCACTGAGCTATCCCTACATTGGAGAGCCTCACTTTGTAAGGAGGATAGGCTCCAAGAAAAAAACAAGATGGGGGGGCATGATTCAAAAAAGGTTAAGAACCCCTGTTCTAGCCTCACTTGAAGTAAAACAACTTTTTTAAACATTAAGTATATAAATTATTTCTCCCTGTCCTTACAAGTATCAGCTGGTATTTGGAGGGTTTGGAGCTTGGGGGATTTGTTTGGGGGAATGGCTACTGGCAGTCTACTCTGCCCCCAGTGGAGGCAAAGAAACTCTATGATTTTAGCTTGTGCCTTTATGGTGCATGTAGGTGGTGGTTAAAGGGCAAACTCTCTGAGCAATTATTACTAGCACCCTGCAGTGGCAATGTAAAGAGTATGTACAGTAGCATGCTACAAAGAAAAATAATATCTTAGTGCTATTGTGAGAATAGATACAGTCTAAAACTTGTGATTTTGTGAGGTGGGAAAACTCAAAACTACTGTTTCTGTTTCTTAATATTGATGCTAGAGGGACGAACATCACAAAGTATTATTCATTGTCAGAAAATTACTTTTTATTAGAATTTATATCCTTTCTTTTCTTTCTCTACATATTAAGGCTTTCTTGTTTTACTTTCTTTCTCTTCCTGTTTCACTTTTTTTTCCACACCAGCTTTCATTTCTTTCTGTCTCTTTGCCTTTGACCGGAGATGGCCTTAAAGAGGATTGTGAATCAAGTAGTTTTTTTAATTCAGTTTTCTAACCTAAATGTCAGAGGTTATTTGAAATTAGACAAAACAAGTTTACCTTTTTCTAATTAACACAGTCTTTGAATATTGGAAGGAATGGGGCAAATTTCTACTCTTGTACATACAAGCTAATTCAATGAACTTCAGTAGAATTGTTCTGGACTTACACTGCTGTAACTGAGATCAGAATTATCCTGGTAGATATTGGGTCCTGAAATGATAAACATCCTGGTTTCTTGGAGAGGACACTTGATTTTGTGAACAGTGCCAACCTAGATGACTTGCTGACCTTTCCCTCCAATTCACCAAGTCCACAGTCAGTGTTGTTATTTGTAAACTCACAAAGCTTCAAATGCCATTCCATTACTGGGCAATATTACATTTCCAATTGATAAGAAGTTGGAATAAAACTGAGACCACATGATAAACAAATATTTTAACCATGCTAAACTGCTAAGAAGATCAGATAGAAACAAAATTGTAAGGGAAGTATGGAGAAATGAACAAGTGAACAGACACCTTAGATTTGTTAATGGCCAGTTTAAGCACAAGTCTTTAGAATTAAATTCCAGAAGTTTGTGTTGTGCCCTTTCAAACGTGAGATGAACATTAGATGTCCTTTTTGTAATGGAATATTTAGATATATGAGTTGGATGAATAAAAGCAGTGCAGCAACAAGCAGGGACAGCAGATTGTGACAGCAATGAATCACAGTGAGTATGACAGCTGTGACCTGGGGATGCTTTAGACATGAGGTGGCTTTTATCACCTGTCTATGGCTTCAAAAGGCTCAGCTTGTTAGAAGTTTCAGTATATCAGATGGCTACAGTTTCCCCCCCAAACAGAAAGATGCATGGAAATATGAAGGATATTGTGAAATGTATAACTCCTATTAACATTGACTTGATATAATTCTATGTTGTAACATTTGGAAAATTGCAGCAGACCAGTATCAAAAACTGCCTTGTATCAATTCAGTATGTATTCACATACATGCTTGTAATATATATTGTTTAGAGCAAAGAGTTACAGTAGAAAACAATTGCACTACAGGTTGAAAAAGTGACCAGCAGCACAGTAATTTTCCTAATATATGAAAAACTCCAGACTATAATTACTCCGCCACTCCCCAAATATGCTGCAGTTTCATGTGTCCTCTGCTGAGGCTTGCCTTGGTTTACAGGATCATATCACCCTCTCACCCAGGAGTAGAACTCAATCAGCAAAATATTTAGCCAAGATGGCTGATACAAAGTAAAACATTTCCTTTGATTTTATAGTATTTGTCCCCCAGTAACTTCAATCTTTCATTTTAATTTGAAACTGTTGGGTCTACATTTCAATTCATCTGTGGGCTTAAACATTGTGTTACTATTTAATTTTATTTTCAAACTCTTTTGATTTTATTTTTTCCACAATGTTTGCATCATATAGTGTTGTTGACAAGTCTACAACAGCAGGAGAAAGGGAAGGAAATGTGCTATAGTCATCCAGAGCTGAAAAGCTACAACAACTGTATACATTTAAATTTCTCGGATACAGGCACTTTTTACCCTAAATGTGTAGCACCTGCAGAATTCCATTGTGTTGTGGCTTCTGTATATGAGATCACATGGTCATGAAATTCTGCGGACTAGTCACTCAGTAGTTTGCAAGGTCAATGTATTTCATCAGTAAAACATATAGCTACACTTCCAGCCTAGGGATAGCTTATGTGACCTGTTGCTTAAAATAAAGAAAAGACTGCAGAGTGTGATTCTGATGGTGCAACAGTATGCAAAGCTTTGATGCCAAAAACTGTTGACCACCTAGGACAGCGGTAATGCAAAGCTGTTATAGATTACATTACCCTGTCTTAACTGACTGGAATCTGTGAGGTAATCCAAAAGGATATTGAATATAATATGGATTGTGTACATATAAAAGTGTGTGTGTGTGTGTGTGTACTGTGATGCTTTGGGGTTCAACCCAGACCAGTAAGGGTTGTATCAGTGCCTGTCGTGCCAACTCTGGGTGCCTTCAACGCTATGCTGCTGTGCCTCACAGACCCTGACACCAAAAGCCAGCATATAGGCAGGCAGGTCACTCCCCGGCTTCCACCACCTAGTGACTTTTTGCAGAGTGACCCCAACACCCTCCAAGTCTCACATTTCCCTAATATGGTCTCCCTGACAATCTGCTGAAGTTCCCAGATTGTGAGTTAGAGTTACTGTGTTACCCCTTTTAGCCTCAGCAAGTGAGAATTTTGCTACTGCTAAGATGTGTGACAACTCTCTGATGAACAGCTTGTCTGCCTTGCCAACAAAATCTTCAGGACTCTGCCAGTCCAAACTTTGTCTTGCAACTAACAAACAGTGAATCCCAACTTCCCCAGAGATGTCTCCCTGTAGTGTCCAGCCATCTCCTGGAATACTCGCAGAACGTATTAAGTTTGTTGTTCCTTTAAAGAGAGAATACACTGCAGATCATTAATTTAATTGGAATTTGACACTTATTTCAATCACAGCACTGAACTAGTTTATAGTAAAAATAATACAAATTTATTTAACAAAAGGACATAGTTTTAAGTGACACCAAGTATAAGGAATAAAGATAGAAAGGGTTACAAATAAACAAAAGTAAAATTGTGCCTCTAACACTAAAACTTAATTTTAGCAAGTTATACTTTTTGCCTGAACAGGTTTCTCACCTATATACAGTTCCCAAAGGCTTCAGCGCCATTGACTGAAGAATCCAGCGTTCTGTGATTTCAAGAGCTCTGGTCCTTGAATCCCCCAAGTGATGGATAGCTATGTGGTTCTCTCCCCTTTCTTTTTATACTCTAGTTACAGTAAACCTTTGACACATATTCTTTGAAAACTAAGCCCAGACAAAGCTGCTCTCACCTCCTGGGATGTAGACACCGTGCTATGTTCCCAAAGTTCATTGACCCTGCTTCAGCAGGCAGGTAGGCTTCCTGGTGTGCAATTTCCATTCCCCTGCTGATTTGTATGTAAATGGGACTTCCATTGTTTTGATTCCACACTGATTAATTTACACTGAAGACAGGATAGATAGCTGCCTTCCATTCTGTCTGGGAGAAAAAATGTTTCTCCCTGTATTTGGTCACAGACTGTAAAGCATAATATCAGTGAGTATCCTAATTTCTCATTTCACAACAATATTAATCACCAGGGTGTTGCAGGCTTTCAAAATGACGTTACTCTATACACAATTATAATACACGAATATTGTATACAATCAGTTGATTCGATTGCTTATCATTTGGGTTCAGACTCCTTGTCTTTGCAGTCAAAATGCTGTCTTCCCCACTTGCTAGTTTGTTGGCTGTGTTTACCTTTTATGTAAATATACTTCCACGGTTTGTGCCTGAGAACCAGCAGGCCAGACAAATACACAATCCTTTTTCTAAGGCAGACTGGGCTTATTTATTACTTGCCAAACACATTTTAAGAACATAATTCTAACACATATTTATAACTCTTTGTATACGCCTTGTACATGCACCACACAAGAATATTAATGACCAGTGAGATATTAGTTTTCCAGTGATAAATTACATGCCACTTTTGGGTATCTATCACAACAATACTGTGTTAGGTGTGGTGAGTATGACAGGGCTGATAAGAGTTGCTGACACAGAGCAATGAACCACCCATGGGCCTCTGTGGCACATGTACATATAGTGAATGTATTGTAAATGTTTTCTTTTACATTTTCACTGATAGGTGAGATATTAAATGTGGAATACTGCTAGAACTGGCAATATCACAATGAAAAAATAAAAGTGATCTTGTTATCTATGCCCATGTGTATGTAAAATATAATTGCATCCAACCCCTCTAACAAGCAAAAAAAACCCAATTAAAAACTATGTTAAAATATCATTATTAATGTTGCGAATTCAAGCAGTCAAAAGTTAGGAAATGCTGAGTCCAAATATGCTTTTCCAATCAAAAACAGCTTTTTAAAGGAGCCATATGGACACATTCATAGGAGAAACCAGTCCAATATAATAGCCAGAAATTCTTATGAGAGCCCGCACAAGCATGGACTTTGTCCCACGAGGCTTTGTGGCATTTTCAAGAATGGTTTGTGTCATTGTTCGGTGCTAAATGACACTTTTTCTCTATTTTAGTCTCTTCGAGTGTACCTCCACCAGGAGACAGGGCTTGCATTTTCCCCTATGTCAGATTGGAATCCTGCAACTCTCCTTCTCTGAAAAAACAACAAGGAGTCTGGTGGCACCTTAAAGACTAACAGATGTTAGTCTTTAAGGTGCCACCAGACTCCTTGTTGTTTTTGTAGATACAGACTAACACGTCTACCCCCTGATACTTGTCTCCTTCTCTGAGTCTGTTTCCTGTAGTGCAATCTATGCATCAACTGTGATTCCTCAGTAGGCGCAACTGTGTTCAAGCCCTGCAAGTCTTCCCTTTGGGAACTGTGTCTGGTGTGGAAATACAATTATCCAAAACAATCCTTGCAAATAAAAGTATTGTTTAATATAAATAGTAGGAGCACAGTATAACAAGAGCAAAAGGGTTTCAGCATAATAAACAGTTTACATATATCTGTCTTGCCTATAGCTTAGGTAGGCCTAGCTTATCCAGACATCCCCACTTGTAGGGACTGGGGTTCCCTCAGGTTCCTCACAGTCTCTGTGTCTCTCCCTTCCCCTGTTTTTCAAAGGTTCCCTTTTTGTCCACGGCAAAGTTCTTTGTCTCCCTGTGTCTCTTGAACCTGTTCAAACCAGTTTGTGGCTCGTTAGGAAGATCAGAGATGGACTTCATAGTAGTTGTTTCTCTGTATTGTCTTTTAAGTACTGTAAAATAGGTGGCAATCAGAAGCATCTGTTCTTCTTCAAGTAGTGTCCCTATGGGAGCTCCACTGTAGGTGTATGTGCACTCCTGCGCCTCTAATCGGAGATTTTTGGTAGCAGTGTCCGCTGAGCTCGCACATGTGCTCTCCCTCCCTTGTGGTCTCCTCGAGGCGGTCTAGTGTTGCACGGGCGAACCCCCCTCACTTCCTTCTCAACCGCCTTTGGCCTCAAATAGAGCAAGCAGTTGTCCCTTCCTTATCTGCATCATTAGCATAAGTAATAGTTGTTTTTTATTCTTTTGTTCTCCTTAATAGTTAATGTTTCCCTTTTTCCCCACTCCTTTGGGTTTAAAGAAAAAAAAAGAAGAAAAGAAAGAAAAAGAACTTTAGTTTCCTGCCCTGTCTGGGGGTATTCCCATCTTCCCCTGGGCATTTAGTAGACTCTAAGATTTTTCAGTTAAAAAAAATAAAGGAAAAGAAGAAGAGGAGTAAAGAAGACCTTTTTCCTGCTTTCTTCACTCCTATAGGATGATAGCCCCCCGCCCAGGGGCTCTCCCTGCTCCAAGAGGTGCATCTCCTGCAAGGAGTCGATTCCTGTAACAGCCAGACACTCTCACTGTGTCTGGTGCCTGGGAGAGCCTCACAGAAGTGCTTCACCAGCCATAGCTAAAACAGCAGTCTCGCAGGAACTGGGAGCTGAAGTTAAAACTCCTCCTTATGGTGAAGGCACTTTGGTCTACAGGGGACTCCGGTGCTGACCCTGGATCATCCCCGGAGCCTTTAACTTCAAAGGGGATGGAGTCATGAAAAAAAAACAGCAGACTCCCCCTGTAAAGGCTCATGAAAAGGGCACTGAGTAGTTGGCCAGCCAGAGGGGCTCCCCAGTGCGGCCACCTCGGTACCAACGGCACCAGCAACTGAAGCGTGGTACCCAGAAGGGGGCTTCCGCTATGAGCTCTACTCTCTGCAGCACTGGCTGCACCACCTGGAGAAGCCAGGGGCTCTAGCAGTCAGGCTTTTAGGCAATGGTACCGCCCCCTAAGGAGACAGACAATTACTGTACCATCTCTAAAAGAGCCGCACAGAGAAAACCTTTGGTACCAGGTGCGATAAAATTCCCATATAGGGAGTGCTCTGTACCTTCCCAACCATCGGTACTGACAACATTCCACAGACACTGCTCTGCAGTACCAAGTTAGCCCATGGTACTACATGAGCTCTGGTACCTCGGAGACATGTGGCCCCGGTACCCAGGAAAAGAATTACCATACCATCTCTCTAAAAGAGTAGCACTGACAAAATTTTCTGTGCCAGGTGCAACAAAACTCTCATCTAGGGAGTGCTCTGCACCTTCTCAGCCATTGGTACCAACAAAGTACCATGGACACTCCTCCGCGGTACCGAATGAGCCCAGGCTACCGCATGAGCTCTGGTACCCTGGCGACCTGATGGTTGGAGAAGAACCAAAATCCCCATTACTCAGTACCAGGGCCCTGTTACCAAGCACATCCTGGCACCCGGAATCGCTCTTACATCAGGCCGTGTAACGCCAATATCCCAGTCAGCACTGCTCTTAGCCAGTGACGAGTCTGACAGTGGCCAGGAGGAGGTCATTTCCCTGGCCCCTCATCATAGCCCACCATCACAATACAAGGGTCCTCCCCAGTTCCATCAGGCCAACCCACAATTGTGATATGGGCCCCCTGGGGTAACCCCACCACCTGCCCTCCTGCCCCCCCTGCCATGGCCGTATTGCAATTCTTGGGTGACATACACAGACTTGTCGCGGCCATCTAGTGTCATCTGTCTGGCTGTTCAGAGCCCCTGAGCTAGGGGAAGAGGAAGCTTTTTCAGAAGAGGAAGAAGGACTGGAAGGGGAAGCTACCCCTCCAGAAAACTTCTCATGTCCACCAGATGAGGCTGTACTGCCTCTCCCCCCCCCCCCATCAGTAGGTGATGATATTAAGAACTTTCTGGATCTTACCAAGAGGGTGGCAGATGAGTTGCAGCTTCCTCTACAGGAGGTGGCAGATACACATCACAAGTTGGTGGATATTCTGCACACCTCCTCTTCATCCAGAATTGCCCTCCCAATTAATGAGCCTATTCTAGATCCTACCAAAGTCATCTGGCAGACACCAGTCTCCATCGCACCAACCAGCAACAGAGCCAAAAATAAAAATAATTTTAAAAAAGATGAATCCCTATTCAGGTCCATCCAGATACTGCGTTCTCGATCTCCTCTCTCTCTCTCTCTCTCTCTCTCTCAAATAACATCTGATAAGGAAAAAGGCTGGGTTATCCTAGGAGTCACCAAAATAAGTGTAGAAAAGATTTGATATACTTTGAATGATGAGAATCTAGAAACAAGAAGCAGCGATTCCAATGGAGCTACTCAAAGACAAGTTATTAAAGCAAAAAACAAAAACAACAAACCACAACTTTTGCTGTAAACAGCAGAGGGGGAGATAACCAAACAAGTATGTATAGAATCAGTGAAAATTTGCCAAGGTAAAGAAAAGACAGCAAAAAAGCAGATCAAATTATTTCTAGCCCAAACAGTTGGAGGGATTAAAGAAGGATTTTTGCAAATATATCAGCAGGAAAAGGTATTTTAAAAATATCGTGGTCTATGAAAATAAGTCCATTAATAAAAGTGGTTGAAATTAATGACAACTGAAAAATGGCTGAAACATTGATTTTTTTTTTATTAGTCTTGTTTTGGTTAAAAAACTGTCTTCAACAAGAAAAAGAAGGAAAAGAAAAAGTTCAGACTATCCATAAGTGAGGGAAATCCTATTGAAATACTGATATTGTGTAAGAAAGAGGAAAGATAGAAGATGTAAATATATGCTACTCAGTTATCAAGATGATAAACATCCTATTATAGGATATTAAGGGCGTTAGCAAATTAATAGCCTTATTGCAACTCTCAAAATAACCCTTGTTGTTTAGGGTTTTCTGAAACTTTAGGTACAAACTAAGGGGAAGATGAAACACTGACCTGTAAAACCAAAAATCATTGCATGTAGGTGTCACAAAGTCACAAGGCCTAGTGTATGCCCCAACTTGTCATCAGTCTCCTGGGAGTGACTCCTTTTAGTACACCAGTCCCCAAGAAACCACTCAGTTCCACTGGGGCAAGCCTGTGGCATCCAAGACTCCAAAACTGGGCTGTCAGCACCAGCTAACTCTATCTCTATGGTTCTCTGCAGTGAATCCAGCCAAGCCAGAGTCCTGCGGGAAGCTTGTACTGTGCCCCTTTAGGGTGCAATGCTCTCAGTGAGTATTTACAATGCAACTGGCAGCCTTTTCAAAACATGGTAACCATTTATTAGTCACTTGGCTATAGAATCTGAAATTCCTTTGTAACCTTAGAGAGGCAGAAGTTAAGCCATAGTCCACCCTGATCAAACCAGTGCCATGATGAGCCAGCCAAGCTGTGATGGACTTCATCTCTTTCTCTCTGTCTCTTTTCCTCCCCCAACTTGTCTGGGGTTTCCTGTTGTAAAGCGTTTGAAGGTTCAGTCATTAGTAATTGCATTGTGTTTTTGGGGGGTTGATTTGGGGTTGGTTTCAACCGGTTGTTTAATGACCCTTTCATTCCATATAGACAGCCAGTAACACCCATACCCATACCTGCGCTGTTTTAGAAGGAAACTTACATTTTTTGTACAATGCAAAGTACAGAGGCAAACTGAGGCACACATAGGATTCATAAAAATATTACAGAAAATTCCCACATTGTCACCTTGGGATTGAGGAGATAACCAAGAAACTCAATTATACTCCTCTGGTGAGCCCATGTACATTTTGAAAGAAAGCCGTTTCAGGAATACTTCTCCCATGGGTTCGGGAAAGATCAATAAACACTTGCAAAAGAAATAACAGGTGACTGAAGAGTAACAGGTCTATTCTTTCGTCATTGCAGAAGAGATCAAAATAGTCTCCTTGCAAATGAAAGGAAGTCAAAGGTCTGCATATTGTAGAGAACTTACAAATTGAAAGTTCAGGATTCACTGAAGAAAGATAATTTATATGTCCATCTCTTTCTTGAACACCAGATGCTCCAATCTGAGAACATGAAGTAGAGAATTATTGGTTGTTGTTGTTTTTTTTTACTTCAAGTAGGGCAATCAACAACTTTTTCTAAGGAACCTGCTCTTACCAACTGCTCTCAACCTCAAGATCATCAAAGTCTTGAGCAGCGAGCAATGGGGAGGGAATGGGCATTTTGGTCTTGCCCTCCCCCCACTTCTTCAAAGGTTCTGGTGCCCTTGAGTGGGGTGGGTGGGAGAGAAGCGCATTGCCATAGTATCAACTGACTGAGGACAGAAAAAGAGTACTACTAAAGGAGCAGGGATCTCTAAACAGGAGAAAGGTGAAAATTAGCCCACAGGATGAGGATTATGCAAACTGCAAAAGGGTCCAAGAGATGAATGATCAACCAGACCAGAATTAGGGAAGAAGACACAAAGGAGAACCCTGAATAGAAGGGACACTGATCAGAGACGGCCTGAGAATGAATTTAGGAATTTACATCTAAAATGTTGACTGGCAGTTGCTAAGGGTTACGGGAGAGTGCGGAACAGGGTAGAAAGTCTCTTGACACATTCAGTAGTACACCAGGGAGTACATGGAGGAAATCCCCCTCTTTCTCTGTTCTGAAACTGGGGAACTGGGCAGATTAACATTTTGTCTAAAAGAGCATGGATTTCTGCTTCCAGGAAATTACAATGCTAACGGGCAATGTTTTGGGCAAAAACCTCAGGTGACAAGGGCCTAGAAGAAGTTTGATTATATGCCCAGCACTGACCCATCTCCCTTGCCTACCTTCTGAGGAGGAGCAGGGACCAGCTTGAGGTGCCCTCACTTGGAATGAAGAGGAGGTCTGCGAGTACAGTGGTTGAAGCCTGGAACAGCTAAACTTCAATAAGGGTGCTTTGTGGCAGGGTTCTAGAGGAAGAGTTCTGGTTATGGAGTACTTTTCCTGAGAGGATGAGATGGAGCTGCTGGATCAAAATAACTGCCTGCAAAAAAGGAGAAGAGGGCTGATGAAACTCCTTTCTGTGTGAACTGCAATAGGAGGAAGAAGGCAAATAGGAAACAGAGCAGAGGAGCCTTCCTCATGGGACTCCCTTCATCCAGCTTGAGAAGAGGTGATAGGATAGAAGGTCTCACAAGGTTATTTGGAGTGCTCTGGAACACAGGTGGAGTGGGTAGTGATTCTAGGGGTGAGCACCATAACCTCATAAGTCCTGTAAAACAAGAGACTGTATACCTTTTTGTGTCCTCCGGAAATGTGACTATATCCAAAGATAATGTGGAATGTGACCTGTTCTTGATCCTGTGGCATGGAGGCTGACAGGAAAATCTAGATCCTGAAAGGAAACTGTGCTTTGAGAGTCCTTTTTCCCCTTTATCAGAAGCCACATGAAGGAGGGCAGAGGGTACCAGGAAAATATTTTAATTAATTAATTAAAGAGATGGGAAGATTTTATCGTGAAAAGGCATGGCCACACATGGAGAAGGAAGGCCAGGATAAGAAAAGAATGGAAGACGTCTTGTGATCGACGCAATCTATATGAGGACTGAAGGGACTGACCAATCAAGGTGATCAGTTAATTTTAAAGAGACTGGATATTGTGAGTCTGAAACTTCTAATACCAGGGAAATAAAGGTATGGGAAAGGATTCTCCATCTCCTCTGGGGTGAAAGACAAGTGCTTCCTGGTGGGAAGATTATGGGGCCAAACTTTCGAATGAGGTTGGTGCCAGATTTTCAAATGCTCAGGATCCACAACTAGGACCAAATTTTTAAGAGCTAAGCTCCCATTTAGGCATCAGAACAAGGACCAGATTTTCAAAAGGGTATAACACCCAGCAGATTCCATTGTGACAATTATAACTAGCTTTTTTGAAAATCTGACCTCTTATTTTGGTGCCTAAATGAGAGCTGAGCTATTTTGAAGAGCAGGCCCTTAGTGTATTTGACTTTAGGGGTGCTAGTAGGCAAATTTATGCCATACTACTAATAGCTAATAGTTTAACATGTGTCCTAAAATGACCAGGAGAGTTGCTGGATCTCTGGCTGTATCAATGCTTTCTAGAATTCTGTAAGGCTGAAAAGAAGAGAGCAGAGTGGGGTTTATGTGCTACCTATGATAGACAAATCTTTGCCTCTTGTTTCCTTCTCAGTGAAGCCTGTCTATAAGCCTGTCTTCCCGTTGCCAGGCAGGATTAGAGAAAAAGGACATATGCCAAACATTTCTCAATAGCCACAAAAAAGAAATGTGGGAGGTTACAGATAACCGGATAAAAAGCAAATGTTCAGTGATCATCAAAGATGGAAGTAAGAGTAATCCTGGTAATTACCAACCCTTATATCTAACATCCATTACCAATAAAATAATGGAGTAAATATCCAAAGAAAGCAAATAATTAAACATCTAGAACCATGAGCAATACTCAGTTTTAAAGGGGTATGAAGCAAATCCTAATTAACCAGAGTAGAAGAGAAATCCGTCTGCATGCTCCGAGACAGAGGGTTATGGCCTAATTATAAAGTTGGAGAGCTGACTGTTTCTTTTTAACAAATTTCACTGGCTTTCTGTAATCCAGTACAATTTTGTGGTGACAGGTTTTTAGAAATGCCATTGGATTGGTGGCTCTTGCTCAACAAAGTTGATTCACTTTTGGGTAGAACCAGAAAATGAATGCTTGAAGTGAAAGTAGTACATATAATGGGACAGCATATCACAGGAGGGAGGATCTGTGGCCATTAAGGAGATGGTTATAGCTCCCTGGTCTTCTGCATGGAGGTTTCTCTAACATGTGCCAGCTAGCAATGTTCTCCAAAGGACCATCTATCAAAAGGAGATTGCTGGAGTTCACAGCACTGCAATGACATACAATCTCTCCTGCCCTTGACATGCTTTCGCTGGGCCCTGACTCTCTCACTGTTCTGGAAGTTCCAGGTGAGAGGTCAGGACTGGCTTTGGAATCCTTAGCTCTGAGTCTATGACTTGGACCTAAATGACTCAGAGGTAGTAGAGTGTGGAAGAGAATCTTCCCCAATATATTTGGCTTTTAGTAAAGCTTCTGGTATGCATTGGACCAGTGGTGGGCAACCTGCGGCCCGCACACGGCCCGTCAGGGTAATCCACTGGCAGGCCACCAGACAGTTTGTTTACATTTGCACAGCTGGCCGTAGCTCCCAGTGGCTGCGGGTTCACTGTTTTCAGCCACTGGGAGCCGCAGGAAGCGGTGCGGGCTGCAGGGATGTGCTGGCCGCAGGTTGCCCACTACTGCATTAGACACACACAGATTTTGCCACTGGAAAATGTCTCTCTTTTATAGCAATGGTTGGAACACTAATGCAGACAGGGTGGCAGCCACAGCCTGCAGCTTGGTCTATACTTCAGTGGAGTTGAATTGATAAGGGATGGGAATAAATTTTAGAAAAAAAATGTGTAGACATCGCCTAGGTGACATTCACAAGGCCCTGGAAAGAGTCACTTTCAGAGCCAGAATTAAAATTCAGAAAGTTTTGACTCTTCTTTCTCTAATTTAGACCTATTGGTCCCAAAGTAGTATTTCACATCAGTCAAAAGACATCTATGACAGTGTATTTTGTTGAAGTCTAGTCTGATTTATTAACTGAACATGTTTTTATAAATTTCCTTTTTAAAAAGTTTTTAAAATAAAGTGTTTTTGAAATGTAAGTTTACCTACATCCATCTTTTTCTCCACAAACACCCTGGTGAAAGGATAGAATAACATTCCTATATTGATATTCCAGCACCATTAGTTTATTAGTATGCCCTTTTTAGAGCAAGGGAGTATTTAAATTTATTAGTACTAGCATTTCCATTTATTATTGCAGCTAGCTTTAATAAAGACAGAAAATTACAAGAGATTGTATATTATTGATTGGTGGAGTTACAAAGCAAGACTATAAAGCAGTGAGCTGAGGTATTACATTAATTATACTCTTGCCTACGCATAGTTCAGTCCCTTGTCTGTTGAGGTTAAAGGGTATTCCACAAATGAACTGATAAACCCAGTTTACATAGTTCCCTCATAGACTTTCTCCTGCTATGTCTTATTACATGTGAATAAAACTCATTATCTGGTTTGTTTCAGTAATAATTATATTAGTTAGTCCTATGCATTTCTTCTGCTGTCTCCATCTTATAATATATGCTGTAATAGCACACATAAATAAATAGGGTAAGCAAATTAAGTGGTTTAAATAAATTAATTTACTCTGAAACTCTGTATTCAAATCTTATATGCTCACTGGATTTCATTTTAATGAAACCCTTCAAAGACCAATACATTGTATGCCAAACAGTGAAATTATATATTAAATTAAATGATTAGATATGGTCTGTTTCAATTTATACCGAATCTGTACACTGTGGATACTTAAATCCTCCTAAATCTAAAGAAATATATCTTCTATGTTCTGAGAACATCTGCATTCTCATCCTCCACTTGACTACTCGGTTCATGGACACATAAACACAATCAAACTCATAATAAGCCTAGAGCTATGATGCAGTTAAACTTTCCTCATCAATGTTTTTAACTTAAAAAATAGAGACTATTAAAGTGGAATCCACTTAAATGTCTTGATACATTGTTCTAAAAGGTCCTCACCCTCTCCATTAATAGGCCCATTGAGTCCCTGTGCAATCACAACCGCATGCATAGCAAACATTCACAGTAAACTTTAACCTGAGCAATTTTATTGATTACTATAGATAGATGTGTTGTTCATTTCCTTTGGAATGCATTCAACAAACCAAATGTTCATCCAGCTACTATGTGTGCTGGATAATGACAATCAGAACTGCTGCAAATTCTGTCTGAGGTTTAAGGAAGAACAGCATGCTCTTTCTGCAAGAGGCTTGTATACATTAACAACAGCAATCTTTCATGTGTGCCACTAACGCAAACAAAAGTTGTATTATTGAATTATGTCAGAAATAAAACTGGTTGGAAAGCAATAGGGAAAAATTAAGTTTCTGTTTTTTGTCAAATTTCTGATCAGGATTATTCAGGAAATCCTGACTTTCAGTGAGAGAAAATGGAATTATCTGCTCAGTTAATGTATCTCTGAGAAAAGCCAAATATAGAGAGAACTTCAAAGAACTTTTAAATGGATATTTAGAAATAAAATAGCATCCTCAATGAATGATAAACTTCTTTAAATGAAAATTTTTTCCTGTATTTTTTCTTTTTGCCTAAAATACACTATATACCTTCATTTAAACTCCTTTGGGGGTCTGTAAGTCAAGCAGAAAAGTTAGTCACAAAGGGAGCTGTAGGGTTCCAAGCACTTTTTGGAAACCTAATCACTTGTTTAAGTGTCTAATTGGGAACTGAGCTCCTTTGAAAATCTGCAGTGAAATCCTAGCTTCAGTGAAGTCAATGGGGCCAGGATTTCACCCTGTTTTTTTAGGCCCCGATCCAGAAAAAATTAAAACACATGCTTAACTTTACACACTATCGGTCTGATCCAATTCCTATTTAAGTCAATGGCAGCCTTTCTGTTCATTTCAGTGAAAGCGGGATCAGGGCCTGTGATAGTTTCATTAAATTTAGTGAGATTCATACTGAGAAAGTAGGGCAATCAGCTAGCTATCTTAGGTGCCTGTACACAAATGCAAGAAGCCTGGGAAACAAACAGGAAGAATTGGAAGTCCTGGCACAGTCAAGGAACTATGATGTGATTGGAATAACAGAGACTCGGTGGGGTAACTCATATGACTGGAGCACTGTCATGGATGGGTATAAACTATTTAGGAAGGACAGGTGGGGGAGAAAAGGTGGAGGATTTGTACTGTATGTAAGAGAGTTGTATAATTGCTCAGAGCTCGAGTATGAAACTGGAGAAAAGCCTATTGAGAGTCTTTGGGTTAAGTTTAGAGGCAAGAGCAACATGGGTCATGTCGTGGTGGGCATGTGCTATAGACAACCAGACCAGGAGGATGAGGTTGACGAGGCTTTCTTCAGACAACTAACAGAAGTTTCCAGATCACAGGCCCTGGTTCTCATGGTGGACTTCAATCATCCTGACATCTGCTGGGAGAGCAAGACAGCAGGGCACAGACAATCCAGAAAGTTTTTGGAGCGTGTTGGAGACAACTTCCTGGTGCAAGTGCTGGAGGAACCAAGTAGGGGCCGTGCTCCTATTGAGCTGCTGCTTACAAACAGAGAAGAATTGGTAGGGAAAGTAGATGTGGGTGGCAATCTGGGCAACAGTGACCATGAGATGGTTGAGTTCAGGATCCTGATAAAAGAAAGAAAGGAGAGCAGCAGAATACGGACCCTGAACTTCAGAAAAGCACACTTTGACTCCCTCTGGGGACTGATGGGCAGGATCCACTGGGAGGCTAATATGAGGGAGAAAGGAGTCCAGGAGAGCTGGTGGTATTTTAAAGAAGCCTTATTGAGGGTGCAGGAACAAACCATCCAGATGTGAAGAAAGAATAGCAAATATGGCAGGCGACCAGTTTGGCTTAACAGAGAAATCTTCAGTGAGCTTAAACACAAAAAGGAAGTTTACAAGAAGTGGAAACTTGGAGAGATGACTAGGGAGGAGTATAAAAATATTGCCCGAGCATGCAGGGGTGTAATCAGGAAGGCCAAAGCACAATTGGAGTTGCAGCTAGCAAGGGATGTGAAGGGTAACAAGAAGGGTTTCTACAGGTATGTTAGCAACAAGAAGGTGGTCAGGGAAAGTATGGAACTCTTACTGAATGGGGGAGGCAATCTAGTGACAGATGATGTGGAAAAAGCTGAAGTACTCAATGCTTTTTTTGCCTTGGTCTTCACAGACAAGGTCAGCTCCCAGACTGCTGCACTGGGCACCACAGTATGGGGAGGAGGTGAGCAGCCCTCAGTGGTGAAAGAACAGGTTAAGGACTATTTAGAAAAGCTGGACATGCACAGGTCCATGGGGCCGGATGCAATGAATCCGAGGGTGCTGAGGGAGTTGGCTGATGTGATTGCAGAGCCATTGGCCATTATCCTTGAAAACGTGTGGCGATCGGGGAAGGTCCCAGACGACTGGAAAAAGGCATGTGTAGTGCCCATCTTTAAAAAAGGGAAGAAGGAGAATCCGGGGAACTACAAACCGGTCAGCCTCACCTCAGTCCCTGGAAAAATCATGGAGCAGGTCCTTAAGGAATCCATTTTGAAGCACTTGGAGGAGAGGAAGGTGATCAGGAACAGTCAACATAGATTCACCAAGGGCAAGTCATGTCTGACCAACCTGATTGCCTTCAATGATGAGATAACTGGCTCTGTGGATATGGGGAAAGCAGTGGACGTGATATACCTTGACTTTAGCAAAGCTTTTGGTCCAGTCTCCCACAGTATTTTTGCCAGCAAGTTAAAAAAGTATGGATTGGATGAATGGACTATAAGGTGGATAGAAAGCTGGCTAGTTTGTCAGGCTCAGCGGGTAGTGATCAACGGCTTGATGTCTAGTTGGCAGCCGGTATCAAGCAGAGTGCCCCAGGGGTCGGGGCTGGTTTTGTTCAACATTTTCATTAATGATCTGCATGATGGGATTGATTGCACCCTCAGCAAGTTCACGAATGACACTAAGCGGGGTGGAGAGGTAGATACACTGGAGGGTAGGGATATGGTCCAGAGTGACCTAGAAAAATTGGAGAATTGGGCCAAAAGAAATCAGATGAGGTTCAACAAGGACAAGTGCAGAGTCCTGCACTTAGGATGGAAGAATCCCATGCACTGCTACAGGCTGGGGACCGACTGGCTAAGTGGTGGTTCTGCAGGAAAAGGACCTGGGAATTACAGTGTATGAGAATCTGGATATGAGTCAATAGTGTGTCCTTTTTGCCAAGAAGGCTAACGGCATATTGGGCTGCATTAGTAGGAGCATTGCCAGCAGATCGAGGGAAGTGATTATTCCCCTCTATTCGGCACAGGTGAGGCCACATCTGGAGTATTGCGTCCAGTTTGGAGCCCCCCACTGCAGAAAGGATGTGGACAAATTGGAGATAATCCAGTGGAGGGGAAACAAAAATGATTAGGGGACTTGAGCACATGACTTATGAAGTGAGGCTGAGGGAACTGGGCTTATTTAGTCTGCAGAAGAGAAGAGTGAGGGGGGATTTGATGGCAGCGTTCAACTACCTGAAGGGGGGTTCCAAAGAGGATGGAGCTAGGCTGTTCTCAGTGGTGGCAGATAACAAAACAAGGAGCAATGATATCAAGTTGCAGTGGGGGAAGTCTAGGTTGGATATTAGGAAAAACTATTTCATTAGGAGGGTAGGGAAGCACTGGAATGGAATCTCCATCCTTAGAGGTTTTTTAAGGCCCATCTTGACAGTGTGTATGTGTGTGTAAGGAAAGGATAAACATGCATGGAATGCTTTGTCTACACCTCCTGCTGGCATAGATTGGCGACAATGGAGACCTTACAGTGGTGCACCTGCAGCAGTACAGCTATAAGGCTATGTTTACACTACGAATCTAAGTCTTTTTTATGAGTGAGGCTTTAGTTAGGTGCCTAGGTGGGAGATGTTGGGGCCTGAGGTATTTTGAAAATCTGGACTTAATTGTTAGAGACCTTTTAGAGAAATCTGTTAGAGAAATCTTAGAGACCTAGTTACATGATATATCATAATGATTCTGTTATTCTGGGCCCAATTCTGTGCCATTCTGCGCTTGCTCAATTCTCAGGGAATTGTTTTATTTTAGTATTTTTTTTTTTACCAACAATGTTCTAGGTCCTTAGGAGTCACTGGAAATTGAGAGTGCTCAGCAAATACAGGACAAGACCCCCCAAAAGACAGTCCTTCAAATTATAATCTCTATGGTACTCAACCTTAGGATGTGCATGTGCCCGTGAACTCTTGATTGAATATTTTAGTTAGCAATGTCCACAGGTCACACTTGTGTGCTACGCACCCCCACACTCTGATGCAAAGGTATATACGGAGGGCAATACCCACCACCAGCCCAGTTCCTTCTCAACCACCTTCAGTTTGAGATAGTTTTATGGTGTCTGTTGTTAGCCTTACAGCTACTGCCTTATTCTGTAATTTTTTTTAGCATTTTATTTAATTTTGTTTCTTATTTATTTTAAGCAGAGGCTTATGCTTTTTGGGGGTGGTCCCCTTTTTCTTGGGCCTTTCTTTTTATCCAGGGCCTTCTTTACCCTCAGCCTTTCTTTGTCTGTGGCCTCCTTTCTTACATTATGCCAATGAGTCCAGGTTTCAGACTTGCCACAAGTCTTTTCCCCTCAGCAATGGGCATTCTAGCCAACTCAAACAATCTCACGTCCCATCAAAGTGCAAGGTATGCTCCGGGGTTAAGAGCAGAGCTAGGAAGCTGAGGGAAGACAGGCTGAAGCTCCTCCTAATCCAGCATTCCGTGAGACTTGTGGGGTCCAGTACCCCTCCATTGCTGTACATTGGCCTCTGCCATTCAGACTGCTTCATTAACTTCGGCCTTCAGTAAGCAGAGACCATGGGGCAGCTTTGGGAGTGAAACATTCAAAAAGGAAGAAAACCCATTCCCTGGGGAGAGATTCCAGAAGAAGGGGAAAGTCACCTGTGAGGCTAGGGAACAAGGACACCTTGTATCCCAGTATGCGTACTGCTGAAGCCACCATGAGGTACCCACAAAATAAGACTTCTATTACAGCCTGCACCGAGAAGTCTTATAGTGATCTGCACTGAACAGCATCATCCTTGGTATCAGAGGAGGATGGACTCCTCTAGGAGCAGGGACTCTTCTAAGAAGCCTTCAATGCATGCTCTGGTACCATCTTTCTTGGGCCACAGCCACAGCAAAAGCAAGGACTCTGCCTCCATATCATCTCTGGTACCATTTGAGGTTCCTGTGGAGCACTTCTCAGGCTCTCCAGTACTGATCAGTTTCCTTTCCTAGGAGGATTTATTTGCTGTTGACACTGGAATTTCCCTCTTTAACAGGTACTGAGAGGGATCCTTTGCCAGCACCATCACAACCTTCGGAGTCACAGCTCCCATCCTTGTTACTGTATCCCACTCCTTTCCCTTATAAACCACCACAGTGGATTTTCTGGAACCCATAGGATAATTATACTGACCAGTATTACATGGTGTCCTCCTTCAAAAGGCCTCATCCAGACCAACAGCAACTGGTACTGCAGTACCTTCCCCACCAGAAGGACCACTTGGAGGAGCAAGAGCGAGTAGTTGGGAGAAGACACCACCATCTGACAAGTCCTCCTCCTCCCCCAATGAGGCAGTTATTCCGACCCCCACCATCTTATACAGATGATTGCAAGGCCTTTCAAGACCTGATGAAAAGGGAGAGGAGTCACTCCAGATTCCCTGGGAGAAGATACAGAAAGTACAGCACTCCTTTTTGAACATTCTGTCCCCCAGGGCAAGGTTGCCTTTCCCATTAATGAGGCATTACTTTCACCATCCTGCGCTGAATGGTAAAACACCTACAACCATCCCACCCACTTGCAAGAGGGCTGACAGAAATATTATGTACTGTCCAAGGGTCTGGAATATTTTTTTCTCCCAACTCCCCTCCCGCCGTCAACTTCTTGGCAGTGGATGCTGTCAATGAAAGGAATCGAGAAGCTTGCTCATAAGAACAGCCATACTGTGTCAGACCAAAGGTCCATCAAGCCCAGTATACTGTCCTCTGACAGTGGCCAATGGCAGGTGCCCCAAAGGGAATGAACAGACAGGTTATCATCAAGTGATCCATGCCCTGTCACTGAATCCAAGTTTCTGGCAAACAGAGGCTAGGGACACCATTCCTGCCCATCCTGGCTAATAGCCATTGATCGACCTATCTTCCATGAATCTATCTAGCTCCCTTTTGAACCCCGTTATAGTATTGGCCTTCACAACACCCTCTGTCAAGGAGTTCCAGAGGTTGACAGTACGGTGCATGAAAACATACTTTCTTGTGTTTGTTTTAAACCTGCTACCTATTAATTTCATTTGGTGGCCCCTTGTTCTTGTATTATGAGAAGGAGTAAATAACACTTCCTTATTTACTTTCTCTATACCATTCATACTGAAGCCATTCTATACACCTAATCATTTTTGTTGCCCTTTTCTGAACCTTTTCCACTTCCAATATATCTTTTTTGAGGGGCCTAAAGTCTTCAGTAATAACACTGCTGGTTACCTCCATTCTCTTAAAGACTCCAGGGCTACTCTGCAACCTCTCAAGATTTTTACCTGCCCCATGCAAGACTACACCTTCAGTGCCTCCAGGCCTGGCTCAAGACTGTTTACATTCCCAGCTAGTACAATCTTTTCAAAATGGCTGACCTTAATACCCCTCACCCCACAAGAGTTCTCAACTCCCTCAACTGGTGGAAGGATGAGAAGAAACTCAGCTTCTCAGTCTTTCAGAGCATTTGTCAATCCTAGGGCCTTCCAGAGACAGATCTCTTTGCAACACCATCCAATGTGAAGTGCCATTGACTCTGCTCAAGGGGAGGTTATGGCCACAACTCAATGGGGGATGCCCTCCCCATCCCTTGGCCTCTTACCCTCTTATACACCTACCCTCCAACACCATTGATCCTCAAGGCTCTGAACAAACTAAAGCGAGAGAGATCAGCAACTATTCTGATAGCACCGTCATGGCTGGAGCAAATGTGGTTCCCCATTTTGTTTCATCTATCTCTGCAGGCATCTTTCACTTTCCACTGATGGTGGATCACCTGACACAGGAACCAGGCATCAGGACCCACCCCGAACATCTCTTCACTGCGCCTCAAGGCTTGTTTCCTTGATGGATCTCGGGCATAGAAACTGGACTGTTCTCCCAAAGTTAAGACTGTACTTCTGAGCATTAAAAAACCCATCACAAGGAAAATCTACCTCTAAAAGTGGGAGTGTTTCCAAGCCTAGTGTACTCATCAATCTATATCCCCCTCCAAGTCGCTCCTTACAATCATGCTCAATTACCCCCTTTAGTTTAATTTAAAAACACCAGGTTTGACACTCAATTCCTTTAGGCCCACCTAACTGCCAATACAGCCTTATACCCACCAGTTGAAGGGTTGTCTGTTTTCAATAACCTTGCACAGTGAGGTTCCTTAAGGGCTTATGTAACCTCTTTCTCTATGACAAGTAGCCCTACTCCTCCTTGGGATCTTAACCTAGTTCTCAATGTCCTGAGATATCCTCCATTTGAATCCATGGGCAGCTGTTCATTCCTTCATTTGTTTTTTAAGACTACATTCCTCATAGCCATAACCTTGGCCAGAAGGATAGACGAGCTAGGGCTACTCATGACTGACTGCCTGTACATGATTTTCTACCATATTAAAGTAGCTTATAGTCCCATCCTCACTTCCTGCCTAAAGTCTCATCAGAATTCCATATCAATCAAGTCTTTCGACTTGCAGATTCTACCCTAAGTCTTACTCCTCAAGAGAAGTGGCTAGTCTTCATAATCTGGCCGAGAGAAGGGCTCTTACCTTCTACCTTAATAGAATGGCACCTTTCCAGGCCTTTCAAATACTCTTTACCTCCTTCACAGAAAGGATGAAGGGGCAGCCAGTTTTTTACTCAAAGGCTATCAAAATGGGTTTCATGATGTATCTCAGCTAGTTACGAAGCTTCCAGAGTGCATCCCCAACCTGGAGTGACTGCCCATTCCACAAGAACTCAGTCTACCTCTTAAGGACATCACCATCATGGACATTTGCAGGGCCACCACCAGGTCATCCATTCACACATTCTCCAAGCATTACAGTGTTGTATCTGCTTCCAGGGCAGATATGACTTTCGGCGATGCTATTCTCTGAGCTGTACTGCATCTGTCTCCTTAACACCCACTTCCTCATAGAAATACTGCTTGGGAGTCTCCTAAGGTGGAACTATAACTCAAAAAAGTCTCCTAACACTCAATGACTAAAAAAAGTCTCCTAAGATGGAACTATAACTCAAAAAAAAAAAAAAGAAAAAAAAAAAAAAGAGGAGATGTTATTTATCTGTACAGTAACTGGAGTTCTTCAAGATGTTTTGTTCCTATGGGTGCTCCACCACCCAACCTCATTCTCCTCTGATGTGAAGTCTTACTTCGACTTTATGGTTGAAAAGGAACTGGAGTGGTGGTCTGCCCTCCTTCTATACCCTCACATGAGGATGTGTTCGGTGCAGGCACAGCTAACTAAAATCTCTGATCAAGTGTGTAAGGGTACATGCATGTGCTAAGGTGGAGCACCAAAGCATCTCAAAGAACTCCAGTTACTATACAGGTAAGTAACTTCTCCTTCTCCAGTAGCAACACTCACCTCCCTTTGTTCATTCTTTCTGCACCAAAGCTGCATAAATATCAGATATTTCTAATTCTTATATTAACTTCCAGTACAGATTTTTTACCAACACAGGCCCAGCCTATTTCAGAAAGGATTAATTCCAAAAATATTGAGTACTTATGAACACAGTACATTTTCTCTGCAACTAGTTAGTATGTCAAAAGCTTTCTGCTGTAGCTACAGCTTTCTGCTGTAGATGTTTTATTTATTTAGTGCCAGATTGTGAGTATTTTACTCATCCGATAGTCCCATTGAAATGAATGTGACCATTTGAGGAGTAAGGTTCTCAACACATGAGTAAGGATGTCACCGTGTTGCCCTTACTTTTTTATAAAATTATAATAGCATCCACTTTCTCATGATACTGGTTACTGCAATCACTTAAAACAGCCAAAATACGTTTTTTTCAAACATAACTCCATGACATAAAAACCAAGCTGCTGTTAAATATAGTCGAGGGAGTCAGTTAAAAAGCCTGACTCAATGGTTAAGTCTTTTGCTGCATTATAGAAGTCAGGCTCTGGTGTTCTAGAGGTATGAACCTTTCTCTGAGAATTGCGTACCACAAGTCCTGGAGAGCTCATCCCCAGGGATAAACAAGAGTAACTGAGCAGAGTGGGATTAGATACTGGTCTAATAAGAAGGGAGATCCTGTCGAGAAAATGATGTTCAATAAACAGGAGAGCTGTTGTCTTTAATTTGTTATCTTGTTTTGGGGGGGATATAGGAACGTGTTCCAGACAGTCCGTCTCCTGCTCCTTCCCTTGAAGAAGGTCGAAGACCTGGCAGCCATCCATCATCTCATCGAAGCAGCAGTGTGTCCAGCTCACCTGCACGGACTGAGAGCTCGTCAGACAGAATCCGTAGGTCACATTCTTCTCCTTGTCACCATTTTAAATTTGATTAAGTTAAGCTATTTTTTTTTCTAATCAAAATACCTTAATTCTAATTAGATCTAGATGTATCATGTTCTGGAGTTCAGCTGCAATAGCTATTGCCCAACATTAAGTTCCCCAGTTTACAGTATCATAATGTATGATGCTTCATTAATTGGTACTGATGAAAACTGCCATTATGTCATATTAAGCATAAAGATATAAACTAAGAAACAGAATTGCAGCGAGAAAGCAATTTGCTAGACTAATTTCAGAACTGAACATATACAAACTGTGACACATTTATGTATTTTACAGTTTTATTTAATTCTGTTACCCTAGTTGGACGTCTATATTAAAGCTGACTTCAGAAGTGACATTTTATGGGATAGTTCAATTCTAAAAAAACAATTCTAGGTGAAATACATTTAAAAAAAAATCTGCACAAACATTAGAGTGGGGAATGTGATACAAGTAATATTTTCACTTCAGAACTCACAAGGGATAGAATCAAATTAAACTGTGAAATTTCATGAAATTGTTGTGAAGGTTCCATGTCTAGGATTTGTGGATCCCTGGAATCTGAGGTACTCCAGTGCAGCAGCCTGAAAATTGAAGGTTTTAGACCATATTATTTTATGCATATTAAATTCAATTTATTTTACCCTGTCCACACCTTTTCATTTTTTGCTAGGTTGCAGACTTTTGTACTAACAACACATCACAGCATTGTTGAAGTTGTCAGCTGGTGAAACTGAAGGTTTTGGTCCCTTAATAAGAGAAAAGTTGAGATTTTTAGCTCCTGTGTAAACATAGGGAGGCATTTTGGGATTCTAGTTAGATAAACACATTGGATGGCTGTTTCAGGCTTTCTGCAGACTCAGGAAGGTAACACGATATTGGTTTAGACTTGAATAATATTTTCAAGATTATTTTCATAACCATGAGTAACAAAAAACAGTTTTAAAAAAAGAAATTGTAGATTGTAGGGCAACATATTACAACAATGCCTGGATTCTGTGGTAAATTCCATAGTCACAGAATAGCAGCTGAGGTCAGAAGCCCTCCATATTGTCCCTGGGGTAACAGAGTTCCTCAGTCACTGCAGACATTTTTTTTTATTTTAAAATAAAACACCTAGTCCTGTTCCACTTGCCACCCCGCATCCCATTTCTAATAACTGCTTCTCCATGTGTGGTACCTATAGGGGCAAGATGGCTGCTTGAGAAATAGGGATCAAATCCGAGAAAGGAGTGGAGAGCTAATCTACAGGAGTTCCCTGAACCTCATTCTTAGGTTATTTTCTTTTGCCATTGCTTTCTGGGCTAGTTTTTCTCAGAATGTGTCAGACTCTTGCCCAACTGGCTTATATGGGATTCGCTGGCTTTTGTGCCTCAGAAGGCTGGGTTTAAGGGGCTGGCTAAATGGAGACAATAGAAATTAGATATGGAAAGGACCTACCAGACTAGCTAGCCAGTCTGCCTACCATTTCAAGATTATTCTCTATGGTGTATTTGCTTTCTTGCATGACAGGCATCAGTGCTTTTAGCCTATGGAATTTAGGATACTAATATACAGTTTTTGTAAAATCTAATTTTAAAATCTTATTCATCTCTCATGAAGCTTCTCATGTTACCTTCCATTCTTTTCCAATAGTACTTCATCCTGAGTTTCAGCTCTTGCGTAGTGTTTTAAAACATGCTATACAACCCAAGATGCCAAAGTTAGCAGCTTTAAATGAAACATTGAATCCAAAGAATTAGTGGGGAAAAGGGGCTCCCTCTGGGTGGATTTAAAATCACTAATTAAATGACATTGAGATTATTAGTTTTCTTGTACAATTGAGACAGTATCTAAAAGAATACAGACATGAGTAATATTGTTAAAATTATTGTAAGTTTGTGTATGTGTGTTAATATTATTGTTGGTTTTATGTCTCTGTGTGTATGACTAGCAGCTGTACATCAGAATGGGCTATCCATGAACCAGATGCTGATGGGTTTATCACCTAACGTCTTACCTGGCCCTAAAGAAGGTGATCTGGCTGGTCATGAGGTTGGACATGAGACAAAAAGAATACATATTGAGAAAGGTAACATGGATTTTATGCTCTTATGGATTTTATGCCCTTATGATATTTATATATATGAATGAGACCCTGTTCTCAGTAGCTGCATGATATTTATTATTCATTATTTTATTATTTTATATTTATTATTATTATTATTTTATTATTGTATTAATGTTGTGGCATACGTGAGACCCTAAATGGCTTTTCTGTCTCTTCTCCTACTTTATAGTCTAGTAAGGAGTATGATATTGTTGAATAATAGCTATAAAGAGAAAAAATAAATACATATTACATAGAAGGATAGATATAACAAATGTAGGCCTGAACTATTTCCTCATGATCTAGGTAAATGACTGCACTAGTATATGCAGTATTGTTGTAGCCGTGTTGGTCCCAGGCTATTAGAGAGACAAGGTGGGTAAGGTAATATCTTTTATTGGACCAAATTCTGTTGGTGAGACAAGCTTTTGAGCTCACACAGAACTCTTATACTTCTTCTTCTGTAAGGTGCTTGTATTTAGCAGTGACATCCTGAAGAAGAGATCTGCACTTTTTATAGTATTTTCATGAGAAAGAACAATGATTTTAGATAATTGTTACAAAATATCTGTTGCTAAAAACAATTGTCCATGTGATTGACTCTGATGAGCTGATTTTCAGAGGTGCTGAGCACCATGGATATTGGGCCATGCATGGGGAAAAAGGCAAGAGTAATACTCAGCTGCAACAATACCCAACAGCATAAAATGAGAGTGCTGCATATTAAGTAATTTCTTTTCAAATTAATTGACTATCTGACTTCAAATGTATGAGTTAGATTAATGGTCTATTAGTGTTTCTATTAATTGTAATACCATTTCATCATGTTGTGTGTACAAACTTGTTACGTTCCATGTATACTAGAAATATTAAGCGAATTCTTCAGTATGTAAAAGAATTATATTTCATACCGAATTTTTACTTAAATTACACTTAAACATTGAGCAAGCTTTATAGAGCTGGAAAATAGTATCAGTGGAAGAGGAGTTAGAAATAGGAGCTGTTTCCCTTAGTAAAAACATTTTCTGGGAAAGGTGAGTCAGAAGGAATTAGCTCTTTGGGATAGGTGCAAAATGTAAGAGCCATCACTTTAATACAGCTGGATAGAATGGCTGCAACTGTAATAGCTATAACAACTTACCTTTTCTGTCCTGTGTCTGAACACTGAGATATGAAAAGAGAATTAAAATCTGGACACTTCTGTTCTGGACAGGTGGCATCTTTAATAAGAGTACCCTAAAAATAATGGAAACAACATTTCTTTTATATAAACCATTAATTTTAGTTCATTACACTCACAACCTGTGTTAGCTTCTTATATGCCCCCCCTACAAATGGTATCCCTGCTGAGGAGTATGATATGATCAAATTGGCTTGTTTTGAATTTCAGTAAATGTTTCAATTTTAGCCCACTGATGTCACACATTTTTCCTGTGTAGTCAGCCTGGTAAATCTAGCAAACAGCAGCACATATTGGGAATTGTTACCATTTGTCTTATAAAAAAATTAAAACAACAGGAACATGACTTTTGTTTCTAATGGTTCCCCAAACGTGTTTCCCCATGCAGCCACCAGTCCAGCTTGCCTATAAAATGTGTTCTTATTGAAACTGCTGAAGATTCTCTTTCTTTAACAGTCATTGTTTAGGTCAAAGCTTCTATTTTTCCTTTTCTTTCTCTGTCTCTCTCTCTCTGTTCCAGCCTACTGAATTAATGGTAAATATTCATGGGCTATCTAGATTGATAGGGCATACTAAATTAAAAATTGTTTTCTGTCATGACCACATTTATCATATCTCTCATACCAGCCCTCTAACTTTTATACTAATCTTATCTGTATTAAAACAAGTGATTCCGTTCACAGATATTTGTGGAGATGGTAATTATCTGTTAGTGTCGCTATGGCCCTGACATTCAGATCTGCAGCTTGCTGCTACCACCTCTAATCTATCAAAAGGCAATTATATATATATATAGCATGCAAATACTCAGGCATTGTCTGAATCTGCCTCGTCCTTGTCACCTGACTTTAAAAAAAATCATAACTTTTGAATATGAGTCATTAAGCATTTATGCATTACTCTGTTTTCTTCTGAGACATATTTGTGTCAATCCATCAGTTGGAACTAGAATGACTTTTAATTACAGCTGTGAGAACTTGGGAAATCCCACCTGGTGAAGGAGTCTCTGTCTCTTTTCTTCCTTCTCCCTCCCCCAATTTTTTTAAACCGAAAAGCTCTCCAAGGTCCTGAGCTTAGGGAGAAATTAATTAAAATCAATGGGAAATTTAAATATGAGAAAAGGTTATGGTAATGAAATCTAATAAAGAAACTATATTTTAAGAAGGTCCAAGAGAAGCCAGAAGGGGCCAATCATGATTGATTCAAATGATGGGCTTGGTCAAGGAAAGAGAATATCATGTGTCTTGGGCAATATAAGGAGCTAATCTACCCACTCGCTACAGTACAGTATAGCATAATAATTATAGATTCAATGTATATGTAGCTGCATTTTGCTTGATGTTAATAGACATCAGAACAAACAAAGGAAGTATTTTTTTCACACAATGCACTATCAACCTGTGGAACTCATTTCCAGGGGATGTTGTAAAAGCAAAAATTATATCTGGATTAAAAAAAAGAATTATATATGTTAATGGAGGATAGGTTCATCAATGGCTATTAACCACTATAGTCAGGGATGCAGTCCCATGCTCTGAGTGTCCCTAAACCTCTCACTACCAGACGCTGGGACTGGATGACAGGAAATGGATAACTTGATGATTGTCCTGTTCAGTTCATTCCCTTTGAAGTATCTGGCATTGGTCACTGTCAGAATACAGGATACTGGGCTAGATGGACCCTTGGTCTTAACCCAGTGTGGCCATTCTTATGCTCTAATTGCCCTTTCAAAATATTGTTATCCATCTGAATTACTTTATTTATTGGTTTAATTGATTCTATTGCTGTCTACTTTTAAAGTCGATTCTGTCTTAGGGCCTTGTTTTGCAAAGGGCTGAGTGACCTCAACTCCCATTGAAGTCAATCTACCATTAGCACAATGGGAGTAGGATTGGACTCCATTGGCTTAATCCATAGCCTATGAATATCAGTGGAAAGATTACCATTGGTTTCAGTGGACCATGGATCAGGCCCGAGATCAATACTTGTTGCAGCAAAATAGGAGAAGAACTTGTTTGCCAAAAAACTATTATGTGCACCTTTAAGAAAATCTGCAAGTCTACATTTTCAGTATCCATGCTTGCTCATCAGAGGGTAACAAATTTTCCAACTACACTGAAAATGTACTGCAAAATTGCAAATGATCCTGGGAAGGAGGTTAGTTGAAGTGTTTGACAGCAGTTATCATTAAGACAAGTTGTCTTCATTTCAGCAGCCTGTAAGTTAGGAATCCTTTCGTGATGCATATTTTTTTTAAAAAATGTTTTTAATAGGATTACACAAAAAAATCAGCATTATGAGTGGTAGAGTTGTGTGTTAGATAATATTGTCAAGACTAATTCATTTCTTTTTAACTCAGTGCTAAAGCTAAGACTAGGAGCTGCTGCAAATAATAAAAAAAGTGGCCATAGGGGCACAAGAGTTGGTTCTCGATAATCCCACATATTTTGCTGAGATACTGTGGTTACTAGGACATCCGATTAGAACCTTCTTCTTCTTCTTCATACTTATAATTTTTAGATTGAAACAATCTTAGGTGAAGCCTGAATGTCATTCTTACGTTTTAAATTGAATAAGTTATTTGAGGTGTTATAGAAAGGACACTCTTCTTTTGAAAACTGTGTATGCTGTTTTCAGTTTCTGTAATGAAATATTTACTGCCTTCGCAACAAAAGCTAAGCTAGCCTTTTCCAAAATTTATTTTAACTCTGGTATTAATGGAAATTTTTCAAGTGATTTTCAGCAAAACTATGAGTGCGACCCCCCTTATAAATAAAAACACATTTTTTATATATTTAATATATTTTATATTTATTTATATTATAAATGCTGGAGGTGAAGCAGGATTTGTGGGTGGAGGCTGATAGCTCCTGACCCCCCATGTAATAACCTTGAGATCCCCGAGGGGTCACGACCCCAGTTTGAGAACCCCTGATCTACACCAATCTCCTTTAAAATCCCTTAGTACCTGCATTTGTGATATAACTTTCTGATAACGCCAATAATTTTCTCTTATTTGAAACAAATATATTATATTTTATGCCCCTCGGGACATGACCAGTCCCAGATAGCCAGCCAGTACATGTCATAGAGTTATGACTACTTAGCCTGGAAAATAAAAAATAAATTATTTCAAAAAGCCAACACCGCAGAGTGAAAAACAAAACCTAATTCAAATATTCTGATGACTTGACTAGAAATACATCTAGCATATTCACCGTTACACCCAACCCCCAAAAGAGCAAATAAATGTTTGTTATAAAAGTTAAGGACAAAGAAACAGTTTTGGCATCACCGTGCATTCTCATTTACTGGAACCATCTCCCACCCAAGTCAGAAACTATATGCTCAAGAACATACATTAGGCTGTTGGCTTACATACAATTTTAGTTAGTTCTCTAATAAAACCCTTTTTATGGAAGGTCTCTTGAGCAGTTGGGATGAATTTGCATTCACAAACCTTCTACTTGTTTAATTTTTGTGTGAGCATAATTTATCTCTCCATTTTCATCTATGTATATACACACAATTTGTGTGTGTGTGTATGTCCTAATACATACTCCATATTTACATGAAGTGGAAGCAACCAAGACATGAACATAACTTTAAGTACCTACATGTTGTATTTGTAACCTTGTTCTCTCCTCCCTTATTCTCATTCTATTTTCTCTTGCTACCACATCTTTATATTTTATATTGTAAATTCTGAGGGCCAGGGACTCTCTGCATATGCATTTGTACAGAACCTAGCACAATGTGACCTTGACCCTGACTGGGGCCTTTGGGCAGTACTGCAATACTAACAAGATGATACTAAGGTATGGCATTGCCCCTTTCCAGCCCACTAAACAGGGGTCAGGGTCAGGAAAACCAGTATCACCAAAACAACTCTTAGGCACTCTGCTGTTGATATGCATTTCACTCAGTCCAAGAACGCATATAGTATGTTAAGAGCTGTTACAGCTCATGGACTACACATGTGAAAAAAGAAATGAAAAGTTTTTCTTAATGGATTGGTATTCACTAAAAAGCAAAATGGAGACAAACTCCATTCTTATGACTTGGCAAACACTGTAGCTTCCTCAGTTAGTATTCAGGGAAGATGGTAAGATCAACACAAACTTCTTGAAGCTATATTTATAACAAAATATTTAAAAATATCATTCTTTGTATCTTATATAAAGTAAAAGAGTTTAAGGTCATCTAGTCTGACCTTTTGTATTTCACAGGCCACCAATATGACCCAGCACCCACATACTAAACCCAACAGCTAAAATTAGATCAAAGTATTACAGCCTGCAGAAGACTGGGCTGTTATGTGCCATAAGGAGAGAATAGAAGAGACCAAGGCACACCAATACATGAGGCTCCTGCAATGGCAGGGAAATCACTAAAGTAAGATATACCCAGATAATCCTGGCAAGTGACTCATACCCACAGACTGCAGAGAAAAGTGAAAACCCCACAATGTCACTGACAATCTGACCTGGGGGAAAATGCCTTCCGTACCCCACATATGGTGATCAACTAGATTCTGAGCATATGAGCAAGAACCAGCCAGCAGAGCCCCAGAGAGAGAACATGCTCGGTATCACCTCAGAGCCCTGGCCCATCCTGGCCAATATCCCATCTCCATCTACATGTAGCCATCTCTGATACTTCAGAGGAAGGAGACCGACACACACATGCACACACACACACACATGCATACACACACAGAGAACACATTAGAGGGTGTGATCCCTTCCTGATCCCTGCAGGTGGCTGGCTGAAACCATGAAGCTTATCTTTTAGGAACATAAGACATAAACTGGAAATGAGCCCAAGGGCTGCTGAGCCTTGCCCTCTGCCTCACTAACAATCCTGTCATACAATCACACTCATAAATTCGTCCAGCTCTCTCTTAAAATGAATTAAGTAGTTTGCCCCCACAATCTCAGCCCTGTGATGGTTAGAACCTTCTTCTAATTTCCAGGCTTCATTTGTTCATGGTCTGTTTATACCCAATTGTTCTTGTGCCAACGTTGTTCTTTAGCAGGGGTTCCCAAACTTGGTTAATGGCTTGTTCAGGGTAAGCCCCTGGCAGGCCGCGAGACGCTTTGTTTACCTGAGCATCTGCAGGTACGTCTGCTCACAGCTCCCAGTGGCCGCAGTTCGCCGTTCCTGGCCAATGGGAGCTGCGGGAAGCGGCGCAGGCCAGGCCACCACTTCCCGCAGCTCCCATTGACCAGGAATGGCGAACCACACCCACTGGGAGTTGCAAACGGCCGTACCTGCGGATGCTCAGGTAAACAAAGCGTCTCACGGCCCACCAGGGGCTTACCCTGAACAAGCCACGAACCAAATTTGGGAACCCCTGTTCTTTAGCTTAAATAACTCTTCACCCTCCCTCATGCTTACTCCCTGATGGATTTATAGAGAGTAATCATATCCTCTCTCATTCTTCATTTTATTAGGCTAAACAAGCCAACGTCTTCCATTCTTCTCTCATTAGATAGGCCCTCCTTTCCCCTGATCATCTTAGTAGCTCTTCTCTGCACCTGTTTCAGTTGGGATGAATATGGGCGACCAGAATTTTGCACAATATTCCAAATGCGGTCTTACCAGTACAGTGGCATTAATAGTTCAATATGTCTCCTGGAAATGTGTCACCTGATACAACTTAGGGTCACATTTGCCTTTTTCACAGCTGCACCACATTGGTGGCTTACAGTCATCCTGTGATCGAACCACTCACCCAGGTCTCTCTCTTTTTCTGTTGCTTCTAATCGATGAATCCCCAGATTTTCCAAGAAACTCTTATTATTAGACTTTCAGTGCATAACTTTGTATTTGTCCTATTGAATTTCATACATTTCTGTCACTCCGGTCTTCAAGATCATCCATATCTTCCTATATAACATGCTGATCCTCCTCTATATTGACAATGCCTCCCAACTTTGCATCATCAGCAAATTTAATTACCACACTGCTACTTTTTGTGCCAAGGTAATTAATTAAAATACTGGATAAGATTGGTCCCAAGATCAAACTTGAGGAATCCCCTTAGTAACCTCCCTCCAGTCCGATAATTCACTTTTCAGCACAGCCTGTTGCCTTCTCCCCTTTAGCCAATTCCTTATCCACCTTACAATTCTTATACCAATCTCCAGTTTCTCTAATCTAAAAAAGTCTTTTCTGAAAAAAATAATTTGAAGTTTGTTTTACCTTGGAATTGAATGGGAGGGGAGGTTGATGGGGGTTTACTTGAATGGATTGTTATACAGATGCAGAAAGGGGAAGAGCATGGTAGGAAGGAAGCATTGTAGGGGATCAAAATCAGTGGAACAATGACAGTTTACATTAGCTTAGGATCTGCCCCATAATCTTGCATATTAGCAGGGGGAAAGATCTGATATTTACAGCACTCTAGCAGTGAGGACCTTAACTCTGCCTTTAAATAAAATAAGAAAATAATAAATGTATAAATGTGCATCTTTATTTGTTTGTGAGCTAAAATGGAGTGAATCAGACATATTCTGCCAGAGGCTGCAACAAAACTGAAATGGCACATCAGCTTACTATAGGAACACTTCCATCTCCTGAGTCTCCTTTGCCTTGTCTCTCCATTTACAGTCGTATTTGCTTCTACAGTGACTAGAACTTACAGACAAGATTTTCAGAATTCACTATGATTTTGGGTGCCTCTGTTTCTTGGTGCCCAACTTGAGAACTTACAGGAGCTTGATTTTTAAAAAGTGCTGAGCACCCACAAAAATCAGGTTCCTTTAAGGTATCTCAGTTTAGGAACTCAAAAACAGAGGCACCCAAAATCACTAGTCGCTTTTGAAAATCTTGGCCTTAGTATTGCAAGCTTCCCACAGCTCAGTCTGTTCTTGCAGATAGAGTAGATACTTTTAATACTAATTTATTTACTTTTTATTTTTTCTTTCTCCTCTTCTGAGTCCTACTAGTAGAACACCCTATTTCCTCCTCCCGTTCCAACATTTCTACATATTCTTCATTCTCAGAGAAATAGTGTGACTCTTCAGGTTCTGGGTCACTTCTACTATCACAATATGTTGTTTTCTAGCAGTATGTCATATCACTATTT
>NW_020664372.1:1731149-1766149 GCF_002925995.2 Terrapene triunguis | reverse complement strand
GCCATGGGGATTTACCTTTTCCCCCAAATTTCCCATGCTCAGTCTCCTTTTTCTCATCTTCTGCCCTGCAGGCTATTCAGTGAACCCACTGAAGCTCCAAGACATATGAATTGTGTGTATTTTAATATGTAACCTTAGAACCGTAAAGTTGTATTAACTTTGCACCCCTATGTGTTTAGGTGCATAGTGGGTGAAATTTAACCATATGCAGAGAGCCCATCTAAGGTCTGTGCATCACTTAATTCCCAAATAAGTGTTGAGATAATTTCTAATTAAATTGCACAACTTCAAGGGACGTAAAGAAGAGAAGATCTAGTTACCTCCACAGAGCTAATTAACACACATTAACTGGGTTTAAGAGGGACCTAAACTGGACTTCACTGGGACTTAAGTGGTGCATAGAGCTGATGTGACCCTCTACATGAGAATGAATCTCACCCCCATGGGACAGAGTATTCCCTCACATGCACTGGTGAAAATGAGCCAATGGAATTAAAGTCAGAAGAAAAATAGTCCTCTTATGATATATCCATTTACCCTCATCAATTGCTTTTTTTCCTCAATGGTTTTTGTTAGTTTGTGCATTATTGATTATGGAAGTGTCAATGATAGGTTGCTAAAATGCCTCCTTCAGCCAAATATGCATTCATAATAAGGCAAAAGAATATGATTAAGAAATGTAAAATAAGTTCAGAACAGCATTCGGACATGATTTTCTTTGTTCATTTAAGGTATAGCATTTCTCTAGCAGTCTGGCCATGAGATAGTCAAGGAACCTAGTATACCTGATTCTTCATTGTTTTATAGGAATTATGATGTCATTTAGGATCAAAGAAAGTATATAAATCTGAAACGTTTTTGATACTGCTGATTTTTAACAATATTCAAGTACATAGTGAGATCTACTATTCTAATAACCCACATATAATTTCCTTCCTAAGAACTACATGACAAAAGAGATTTGTAATTGTATTTACTTCTGAAAGATTATGGTTTATAGTTAAACCAAGAGAGGCATCCTGTCATTTTCAGAACCCGTTAAATGTGACAGAATCTATTTTTCTGCCAACTTGTGAAGACCAGGCAGAGAGCAAATTTGCTGTGGTCAGCTAAGTGTAACCACTGAGCAGGAAAGTGAATTTAATAATGCATTATTGTTCTTCACTGAAGGTGAACTGTTACAGTGCCTTTGTTATAGCAGACTTTTCCTCTGCTTAGGTTTCCAGATGTCGTGCAGATTACCTGATTAAAATCTCTAATGCATGATAAAATGTACCATGTATGCTTTTATATTAACATAAATGCATCAGTTTTTGAGGACTGTGACACTAAAGCTAATTGGAAATATTTACTACTCCATTATATGGTGCATGTTACAAATAAGGATTTATTACATATAGAATAAATGATAAGCAACTGTGAATTTACGGGGCTTATAACTATAGTGTAGGTTTTCAGATAGTAATGTAACGAGAGCAAATCTCAGGTGGTTTATGATGGCATCTCAACCCCCTGAGCTGATGCTGGTCTTATTCAGTTCTCCTTGTGTTTTATTTCTCTATGACACAGTAACTCTGTAAAAGGAGAAAATATTCTTTCTGGCCCCATTTTGTCCTTTTCTCAGCAACTTTGCTTCTTTTTAATACTTTATTTCCCACTCTCACTTTCTCCAGCTCCCTCCAGTTACTCTTCCCTCCTTTGAACTCCCTCTTCTTGCCTCTGTCCTATATGCTCCCACTTATAACTAAAAGAACTGAGAATTCATTTGTGGTTATCTGAACTCTGATCCTTCTCTAGTTACAAGTGCAAACGAGTTTGGTTTCATCCAAGTCTATATTCATTCATTCGTCTATATTAATGAAACATTCTACCTGTCTGCCAAACAGGGCTGTTGTGCAGATTAATTAGATGGTTGGAAAGTGCTTTGATAATGAACCAGACTATATGTATATTTTGAAAAGGCAGCATACCTTTGGTGTTCATAGCCTGGGTCTGGGACTCACTTGGTGTCTTCTCCCAACTCTGCCACCGTCTTGCTTTGTGACAGCTTACTGTCTGTGGGCCTTAGTTTCCCATGTGTATAATGGGTAGAGTTGGGTGAGATTTTTTGGACTAATAGTTTCATTGAGATATGTCATTTCAGTTGACCCAACACTATTTGCGAATTTGACACAAATTCACCAAATAGTTTAATCCAAAAAAATGTGGTGGGGTAGGGGACTGGAGTCACAAGCGTACTGAAGTGCTATTCACAGAGTGGCCAGAGAAAGAAGTGGGCATGGTGCCCCTCTTATAACCTTTAGCAGCAGTGGTTAGGGCACTCGCCTACGGGGTGGGAAACCTACGATCAGTTCCTGCCTCTGGCTAATTTAGAGCAGAGGTTTGACCTCAGGACTCCCGCCGTGCAGGAAAATGCCCTAACCACTGAACTATGGGATATGTCTTTCTCAGTCGCTCCTGTTGAAGCTCTTCCACTTGGTACAAAATATTGAATAGTCATTGGATCAGAGCACAAAAGGGGGAATGACTCTATAGCCTGGTGTTTAGGGTCCTCACCTAGAATTTGGGATGCTGAGGGTCAAGTCCCTGTTACAATAATTATTTATACACTGGGGAACAGGATTAATTGAGAGAGTCTGTCCTGTAGTCCAGTAGTTAGAGGGCTCTTTTGTTATGTGGGAGACCTAATCGGGCAGAAGGGGGAATTGAATTGGATCTGCCACGCTCTGGGCAAGTGCCCTAACCACTAAGCTAAAGGTTGCAAGGGAGGCTCCTCCTCTTCTAGCTGTTTTGTGAACTTAGCCCTTCATTTTCTTGGCTTGTTATTTAAAATATGCCTGAAACAAAAATAAATAAATAAATAAGAAGCAAACATTTTTTTCTAGGCTGTCCAAAACATTTTGTTAAACTTCAAAGGAAATTCTTGTTTACTTCTTTCATTCACTGGCATTTTTTTTGAATTTTCAGTTTCATAGAATATCAGGGTTGGAAGGGACCTCAGAAGGCCATCCAGTCCAACCCCTGCTCAAAGCAGGACCAATCCTCAGACAGTTTTTTTTCCCCTGAGATCCCTAAATGGCCCCCCTCAAGGATTGAACTCACAACGCTGGGTTTAGTAGATCAATGCTCAAACCACTGAGCTATCCCTCCCCCAAAATCAGCCCAAATCAATTTATATTTTAATTTTTGAAACTGCCAGGAAACTGAAAAATCAGTTCTTTGCCCAGGGCTAACAATAGGGAATATGCTTACTCATTTCTTAAAGTGCTTTAAGAGTCTCAGATGAAAGGTGTTAAAATACAAAATGTCATTATACATTCACAGTTCAGCATAATGGGCACATTCTGCTCCAGGCTCAGAACTGGAATAGCATGTATATGTGGGTTAGGATTCAGGTGTATTGGCAGAATGATGTAAGAAAGTTTGCTCAGCACCTGTCTGCTCAGCATTTAGCTCAAGTTAAACCATGTGAATTAAAACAAGCAAAGAAAATGCAAAATCCAGCAAAAAAACAAACAACAACAAAAACAACAAAACAGTTTGGGAACAAATACAAAGAAATGTTTTTGTTTGGAAATAGTTCTTGTATTGCTGCCCTAAGGATTGGTAGTCTATTTACATTTGTATTCAGGTGAGCTACCATGGTGGTGTTGGCCTTTAGATTGTTGGGAGAGGGTTATTACAAGCATAGGTGGTGGTTGCTTCTTGAACTGTATTTACTTTCCAGAAGATGGGGTTAAGAATCAAAACTATAGTGTGGTCTCTCGTCACTGTGTGGAGATCTTGTCTCCTGCAGGAAAACTATTTGGATCAAAGATTGCAAGTAATTGTAATGTGAAAGGGCATGTACTGCTTAATCTATGGTTGTCACTCATGAACTTTATTGTAAGGGGGCCAAGAAAGACTTTTCTTTCTTTTTTGTACACTGAGGCACCCACCAACAAATATCACTCTGGAGCACAGAACAAAGACGCTCAGCCAGGAAACTGATGGGAGGTGGGAATTAATAAAAGGAGCAGTTGGACCAGAAGTGTGACTTTTGTGCAGAATGAATGAAAATCTGATAGATTTTGTACTTGTTGCAGTTACTAAAGTAGAAAAAAGGAAACTATGCCACAGCTAACTCAGTTTTTCCTTGAATATGCACTCCTTTATCCCTGGTGTTCACAAAACTGTGTATGAAATCAATTTTATTTTCCACTGTATGTTCATAAGATTATTTCTAATAAACTATGCAACTTGAAAGGACTTAAAGGAAAAAAAGACTTGTCTCATAATTGTTGAACTGAGAGGTCTAATTACGTCCACAGTTAATTAAAACTCTTTAACTGCCCTCTTGGTGTGACAATGATATTTTTTCCTTTATAAATGAAAGTGTAAAGGTTAAACAAAGCAACAATCTAGCAAACAGCCTAGTAGAATTTGAAATCTGACCCTGAGATCTACTGTTTACTTTACAGAAATTACAGTACTGCAGTGTAAAACAGGTGCAGAACATTTGATACTGTTACCCACAGTTATACAAATGACTTGCTTTTTACTAGGCACATAGAATTTCCTGTGTTTCCTAAGAAACTCCAGAAACTACAGATTAGCAAAGTGGAAAAACTCAGTCTGCCTCTTGGCCATGACCTTGGCAGTGATACAAAAGGAGATTGGCAGTATAAAATGTTATATGTAGGAGCAAAGACTCACCACTGGAGCCCGACAGACAGATCTAAACTGTTTTAGACAATTATTAGAGTTATATGTATTAATGTGGACCTTTCAACTTTTGATAATCCAAGAGAAGTTGATGTTTATTTAGCTAGCACTGAACTACATGACCTTAAAATTATCTTTAATTTAGAAATAAAACATTTTATTTTAACAATTTTGAGATACCAGTGAACCTGTTTTTTCCCCACACATGAAAGGATATTTTTCCCCCCACAGTCCACTTCTGACCTAGTGAGGGATTACATCTTGGTGATTTGTCATTCCTGAAAATGCCCCATCCCCACCTTTTCAACCTCATCTGCTTCCAGAAGTAAGAGGGTAATAAAAGACAGGTCTAGACACTCAGGGAAGTTTTCCCTTCTGGACGCACTACAGTAATCTGAGTACATCTTATCAGATAAAAATATGTACTGTTGATCATCTACATGGAAGACACCTATGGGAGTCTGCAAATATGAGATGTCCCCAGTCCTGTCTATTGCAATATAGTGAAAGATTAGACAGGGTACAGTGGTGCAAGTAGAATTCATTTATTACCGGTACGCTGCACTCATGAGAGAGACACAAAAGGGGACACCAGCTGAAGGGGGGGCATGTGACCTCCCCATGTGACCCCCCCTACATAAATCCTCCCTGCCCCCCCCCAGCCTGGGACCCCCGTGCTCTCCCGATCCCCTCTACATGATCCATCCCACATTACTGGGGAGTGGGGGGGGGAGGCTCTGTCCTCCTCCCACTGCGCTGGATGCCCAACTCCGGCAGCTCCTCTAGTGTGGCTGTACTGCCCTCAGCCCCGTCCCCAGCCCTTCCAAGCAGCTGCATCTCCTGAGACTTGTCTGGGGTCTGTACAGCAGCCCCGCTGAAAGACAGGGCTGGGGGCGGTATAGTGGTGCCGTACTTCCACCACTGACAGGGTAAGAACAAAAACTCATGAATTTGAACCTCAACTGATTGATGTAGTCATGCTTTTTGGAGGTAAATTAAACAGACACAATTGCCACAATCCAGGGTTTAAATTAAGAGTTCAGAATCGCTTTGTTGAATCTGGTTTCTAAACAAGTTAAAGAAAAAAGACTAGTGTTTGGAAGCCAAAGTTCCTCTAAAAGTGGTATTTTTCAGCTACTATTTTTCCTCTTCCTACATGGAGGGTCTTATCTTCTAATGCTAGACAACCCCATCTTCCCAGAGCCCCGTCTCCTTTGCAGCATTTTGGGGGATATATTTAATTCACCACAGCCCTGCTACCTTGACAATCCCTGAATTCAGGGTATGTATCTATTTTTTCCCCTATTTATTCAGTGTGTGTGTGTTAACCCTATTTTCCTAATAACCCTTGTATGGGATCCATACAGCCCATCACACTCCTCTAACCTAGGACTTTAAGGAATATGCTTTTAAAGGCTTACACAACAGGATAGATGCACAAAATACATGCAGGTCTGTTGCACCCATGAAAACGTGCATTTGCCCATACAAGCAGTTTGTGCATGCAAATAAGATAACTGCACATACTCAGTTTGTATGTACAGTTGCTTTGTCTGAGCACTTAAAAATTTGGCTCTAAGATTTTTTAGAAGCATTTTTCAGAGAGCATTTACATTTCATACTAGAATGTGATAGGTCATAAAGACACAAGACAATATTTGTTTCAGCAAAAGATGTCAGGCCACAACTTGATTAACAAATACATGATGTTAACCTGATATTCACAATATCTGTGATCACACCATGTCTAGGATTGAAGGTGTACCTTGGATTTGATATCCAAAAGGAGCGTGACCCAGTCTGCAAATTCCTGGGTTTCCTTTCTCTGTGGAGATATAGGAGTGCATATAATGGAGCTTCTCCTACTGAAGTTCTCTGATCCATAGACACATTTCCCAACCCTCCATCCAGGTTTTGATAGAAACCACAGTGTCAGTTTACTCTTCCTTATGGGACTACTGCCATTTTAAACTTGCACGTTAATGTTATACTCAATTCTGGCCTATTGATGTTTATACAGCAAGAAAATAGGTGGGGAAGCCAGTCAACCAGGGTTGCTACTTAAAGTTCTACCCATTGGAAGCTTTTTCTATCTGTTTCTTTATCCATTTAGGTGGCTTGGTGAGATCCTAGCCTGCCAATGTATCCGTTGTTGCTTGGTGCATATCTGCCAAGTGCCAACCGGATGAGATTTCTCTATTCAAAACTACCAACTGGTCTGGGATAGGGCAATGCAAGGTGAAATTTACACAGAGATAGAATAGATTTACTTTTTTATTTATCTGTGAATAGATCATTCAGTTTGTGAATAACTTTTGTGTTGCAACATTACAGTCCTTACTAGGTTTGACTGTTACATTTTAACTACTGTAACTATTGAGGTAGGTCAATTAAGCAGCGTATTAATCATTTACCTTTAAAGTAAAAATAGATGGAAATAATCTTCACACTCATAATCAGTATAGTTATGGGCATAAGTCATTTAAAACCTTTTTTTCAAAAACATTAAAAATGCGAGTTCTAATTCATCATTTTTATTTTTATTTTTAAATAATGCCCACCAGGGATCTGGCTAAGTATAGTGCTTTTCAATTCGAATGGGAAAGTATTGTCTTGTAATGAAAAATTGTTATGTAATCACAACTAACAGTCTTTAGTTTTCACTGCTCCTCAGTTATTTCTTTTATAGGTTCATTTAATTTTCTCGTTTGTGCATTAGCTGTCAACTGTACTGTTCAGAAACAGTTGTCTGTGTAAACACCATAGAGAAATGCTGAGCCAGGCATAGGTTAGACCATCACTGTTGTCCCAAAACTAATGATAGTTCGGGTGGTAATCTCTAGTATTTATATTGTCTTCACTCCCATTCATGGGAGTCAAATTCTGCATCAACACTCTTTGCATTGACTTTAATGGTGTTGCACAGAGTGTAAGTCCATGCAGCATTTGGACCATTATAGTCATTTCCTGATGATCAGGAGTGGAACTTACATCTGAAACCCAATGTTGTATTGAACAAAACTTTAATTACAGATTGGTACAAAACCCAGAGAACAATATTCTTGGTTCTAACTGGTACATTTTCAGAGTGATTTTTAGATCTACACAATTTTATATCTGCATCCACTGCATTTGTGTTTTGTGTTCTTCAAGAGTTAATACCAAGTGCTTATAAGCAAACGTTGACAGTGATGCTTAAGCAGAGGTTTTTAATGTATTTGTTTATTTACCTTTTATTTAATTTGCTTGATTCAGCGTAACAAATTCATCATTTTAATAAAGTTTCAAAATCTCTACTCTTTCACAATTCTAAAGGGATAAAGACCCCAGTGCTTGTACTGCATGTTGAGGTCAGGAAGCTCTTTCTTTGATTCCTTTCTTTCACCGCAGCTGCAATTCCTGATTGACTTGTGGCATTAAACAATCAAAGTAGACCCCACTGGAGAAATAAATGCTAGTTCATTCTTTGTGCACTGGGACAAAAATTGAAATTTAATGCTTTTATTTTGTTTTTATTTTTTTGTTATAAACTGAGTGTCTAAGTGTGCTCACCAAAATATTTAAATGAAGGCAAAAATGAACTAGAGCTTTTAAAGTGGATGATGCTGACCATGTTTTTGTTTGGTTTGGTTTGCATTTTTTCCATTTGTTCTTTCAGTTATTGTATGTTTAGCCAACCATCAGCCCCATCATGAAAGTCAACAATAATAAAAATGTAAATCATCTTCAAAAGTATGCCTTGCAGTGAGAGAACATTTCAAAGATTGTTTATCAGCTGTTCATTTTCTCCTGTCAGATGTTGAAATCTTTTACTTCCCATCATATTGCACAGAAATGCAGGTCGACTGATAGTGTCTACTTGCAGCTAAGCTGTGAAAAAGTCAAAATTTCATTTTGTAAAAGCAGTTATCGCACAGAGTACTGCAGACCTAGGTTATTGGTCCTTATTTAGCAGGCCCACAGATAAGATGTCTAATTTCCTGACCAGGCTTTTGTGTTTGTTTGTGTGTGTGTATGTGTGTGGGTGGGTGCCCTGTGAAATAAACAATACTAATAGAAAATACACAGTACTGTGCACCTTTAAAATATACTGTATACAGATACAAAAAATAATTTCATACCTGATGTAAGATAGTCATGACAAATAATATTTTAATTATTAAATCAACTTTTAATATAATATTCAGGAAGATTTTTTAAATGGTACATTGAATATTAATTAGCAATATAAGATATGTCTGGGCTACCCACTTAACATTCAACAAAATTTAACGTAGCATCAATCAAGTTTTTCTGCAGTTGATTTAAGTTTGAAGAATTTCCGTATCTAAATTAGAGCTATTCTGAAAAATGTGTGGGAGAGACTCATTAACCATTTTAATCTAGTCTTTTTCTTGTAATATAAAATACAAAGTGGAATGGAGATTTCCTGTATTGCATCTCTGTACATGGCTGCTCTGATATAGTAAGATAGCATTTTGGCTTTCAACAAAAAGAAACAGAAATCAGAATGACCCTCTTGCCACTTAAAAAAAAAAAAAATCTAATCTTGATATCTTCCTGGTCAGATACAGCGAAAGAAAAGGTTAAAAGAAATTTCCAGTATATCTGAGGGAAAATTCTGAAATCATAAAAAGCAAAACAAGAAGAATAATTGTTTTGATCGATAAGTTGAGCTGTTGCTGCTTCTGTTGGCTTGGGGTATTTCATTTCCTTTTCTAGTTGCCTTTCTGCTCCTGCATGTGAGAAAATGTACAGCAGTAATAGAGGAGTTAGAAAACAAACAAAATGGCTTAACAGTGGAACTTTAAAACAAGCGGACCTAATTCTGATCTCTTAGCAATTCTCACAGAAGTTACTCAATTGTGAGGGAAGAATTGCAGCTTCTATTCATTTGCTTTGCATCTCCTTTCATCATGCTTGCTTTTCAGTGCACCGCAATGTTTCTCAGAAGGGCACAGACATTCTGAAAACTCAGTGCTGCAGCCCTGTTACAGACAAAACTCCCATTGAAGTGATGCTGTAATAAAGAGTTAGCGTTGGTGCAGAAATCATTTCCTTGGTGCCTCTTTCTCACTTTTGTAATTCCATCTAAGCAAATTCTTAGCAAAGCAAAAGGAAGCATTGATCTGTGTTAGTGCTCAACTGATTTTTATACAAACAAGGCTCCAGAAATATAATATCAATAATGGCAAATTAAATGTCAGTTAGCAACATTTGTATAATTAATGCATTACCAACACAGACCAAAATGTATGCACTCACACTGGGGTTCCCATTGCTTCACCAGGCACTTTGTCCCCCTTAAGTTCTCATAGTCTCTTTTTCTGCATGAATGGATCAAGATTTTCATAATTAAACAACTCTAACCATAGAGCTGCTGCTTTATATGTTTATTAAAGATTGTCTAACTCATTCCCTGTTGACACTAAATTGTTTTAGTGGCATAGTAACTATTTTAAATAGTTGACATCCGAATAAGAAAACTGAGCGGAATGTCTTGTAATAAGTGATTTAAGTTTTTCAAGTCTGCCTTTTCCTTCATTTGCTCCTCTACTTCTCAGAGATTTTCAACTGTAATCTTTTGTTGAATCGAATGAGCTATTGTGCATAGTGTTTTGGCTTTTTAAAAAATAACACCCCTTGTAATACATTTTAAAAGCCTGAACTCTGTAAACATTATCTCTACCAACTAACATCTGTCTAAAATGGCAAAACTCCAAAGAGATTGCAAACGTCAAAGTTCAACTGCAGATTTTGACCATTGTTTAGCTAGCATCAATCTTGTAAACCATGAATTTAGCCATTGTTGTTATTTTTTCTCTTTCTTTCTCTCTTTTCTTTCCTGGGGGAGGTGGGTGGAAATATTACTACTGCGATGTTTGAAAACTAAACAAAGAGTTCCTCCCCAGGACATCTAAAATAAGAACAAAAGCTATGAATGCCAGAACTTCCATATTTTCTCTTTCAAGCTTGAACATTTCAGTTATTGACTATTCCCAATTCCAGCTCTGCCAAGCTCATATTAAAAGAAGTAGCATTAATCTCATGATGTAAATTAAATAGCTGTTGTCAAGTCTATTAAATAGAGTATTATTTTATTTATCCCACAAGTGATAATGGAGAGACACAATTCACTCTAGACTAGTCTTCTCATAAGTTATAGCTATGATGTCTCTAAAGGGATTAAAAAAAAGTCATATCCTGTATTTCTCTGCTTATTTCTATCATTAAATAAATTCTTATTCAATAATAAATCACATGAAATATTTTCTGGAGCTAGAAAGCTCAAGGATTGTTTTTTATGCTTGATGTTTATTAGGACTCTAGAAATATAAACATGTCTAACTCTTGCTGCATTAAGAACTATATTACTAACAAACAAAACAATACTTAGATGTATTTGAAGTTCAGTATGTGTAATGAAACCATACAACTGTATTCATGCTTTACATATAGCTTGACGCATAAATACAGTATATTTAGTAAGATGTGTAAAGTCCTTTCAACTTATATATTTTGGAAAATAAATGAATTTCCTCGTAGCCAGACCCCATTTCACACAGTGATGAGAGAGAGAAAATACTTTGCTTTGGTAGCAACTGTGGAATGCCACACAAGCACACTTCCTCCCAGAAGTAGTTTGTGGAAATCAAACGTTAGTGTATGTTATTGGAGACTACTCCACACAATGAATGATGGGACTGGTTCTTCCTTCAGTGACATTGAGCACCAGGAGCTCAATCAGAGAGAAGACTATAAGGCTTTTTCCCTCACTGTCCCTTTCTTTCCTCTCATAAACCTAGGAGACAATAAGAGAGGACCATTCAAAATAGGGTTACCAACTCTGACTGAAGCTATTCCAGGAGATTTTCCCCCCCGATATGACGTAATGTTATTTTCTTAAAGTATCCTATTGGGATTGTTTTCAGTAGTCACCAGGAGATCGATGCCAATTCCGGGAGACTCCAGACCAATCCTGGAGGGTTGGCAACCCTACTTCAAAATGATTGTAGCAATGATAGGGCTTTCCAACAGTGCTGACATCCTGCCCCACCACTTGCTGATGAGTTGTCAAGAATAGTGCTGGGCAAAATATGAACAACACCAACAACAAATACTGTACACCATGTTTTGTCAAGTTTTTTTTTTTTGTCACTTTCTAGCGCTGCTGTAGTCAGGAGATTCTGTACCAATATCCCCGCTTCCCAAAGAAAGTTCCTTTATATTCTCACTCTTAAACAGGCTGGGATACATTATTTCCCCTTCCTATTCTTGAACTGCAGCATCTTTTTCAGTCAGTCTAGCCTGACTGGGATCATGAGGATCAGTTCCAGAAAAGGGGGATGTCAAGTGTCAGTGGGAGGAAGTTCATTTACATTAGTTTTTACAGACTTTCAAATCCAAAGATCTGAAGGTGTTTCTCCCCCCCACCCCGGTCTTTACTTGGAACCAGCATTTGGGGCTTTTGGCAGCGTTGGGTGCTTGAGACTGCAGATATAGGGCCAGATTCTTTGTGGGGGTAAACTTGCATGGCTCCATTGACCTTAACAGGATGGTATTGGGCCCAAAGAGAAAGAGAGAGAAGCACTGTTTTAGTAAATATCAGAAGGATGAAAAAAAGTGGATGTAAACTGTATGAGGTGGTTTATTTCTTCACAAAATCAGTAAATAAACATTATCAGTAGTTTAGTAAAAAGAAACGTGATAAACACTAGCCTCAGTTGTTTTGTAAATGCAACATGACCTAAAAAGAGGTGGTGAATCAAATAAATATGGGACACTTTTTTCCTTGTGGGAGAAGTAAAACGAATACATTTTTCTAAGAACACAAAATAGACTGGCTTTAATGCTTTCATATTGCCAAATACTCTCAGCTTGTTTTCTTTGTTTCGGGATCCATATGCCATCCTGTTTGCTGTCTGTATGTGATAGAGCACCAAGAACTGTTTAATTCCTTTTAAGTGGTGCTTGTAATGCAATCTACTTGCATTCTGAAGAGCTTTTCAAAAAGATTTTTTTTTTAAATATATACTGAAAGAAGTAAAGAGCTAGTAAGTGAATACATTACCTACATATCCTGGTAACCTTGACATACCACCATTAGAAATAAATGTGTTCTTTATCAAAGTCTTTGTCTTTAAGTACTTGGAAAGTGAATCTGATTAACTCAGAACAACAGTAACTGGATTCTTTTCATAAAGCTGGTTTTACTAATGCTGCAGAGACCTTTGAAAAGATTTGAAAATCTCACAAAACTTTTGATGTGGAAGGTTTCCTTTGCCCAGGCCTCATAAGCTTGGATGTTTATGAGCTCAAGTCTTACTATGCTTTTTCAAAAGAAATGTGTAAAAAGCTTTATCAACAAAACTAATTTTGAGTTTGGGAAATTATAATGGACTGGGTTGGTATTAAGTTGAATGGTTTGATACATTCATAACTATTCACCCAGAGTAAATCAAGTATAATTGTATCAAAATCAGATTGTATGCAATTTATCAAAATCCTTCAGCAATGTTTAGCTTTTTAGAAATGTGGCAAATGAAAACTGCAGAGTTCATAACAAACCATTCCTTGCATGCACAGCTTTTCACAGAGCTAGATAATTGCAGGTCAGTAAACAAATGCATATGTGAGGGGATTTTTTTTTTCTGACAATACATGCACTGGGTTGCTCTCTCAGTTTCTCAACTGGTGATTTTATTTACCAATCCAGCAGAGGAGTATTATGGTACATAAATAATATGTAAGTATCAGTTTAGGAAATCTGAACCCCTGTTCCACCTACAATACAGTGAGTTGAACTAAAACTTCAAATCTTTTCTGTTGGTAATCTTTGGATTGCTCTGAACTGTTTGTCCAGCCCCTTGTTTCGGAACGGAGTAATATCAGATGTGATCTTTGTGGACCCACAACAGCACATTTCTTTACTCTAGTGCTTAATCTACTTGCAGCCTTTAATGGAAAAAGGTTGGATTATTGTTTTTCATTTAAAGCTTTCATCGGCTTGTAAAATTCATAGTGCCTATATTCACAAGGATTAAGGAAGAAAATAAGTATACATTTTCACAGCTTTTAAATCACATACCAGTAATTTGTCACTGAAATTAATATGTATCATCTTTAATTATTATTTGATCATGTACATAAGTGCTCTGTAATTTAAGGAGAGTCTTAATAACAAATCTACTAAAGGCAATTCAAAGCCCTTTTATCATTATTTTTTTCATTAATATCTTTTATTTTCATTTCATTGCTTTTGTTCCTTACCACCTTCTTCTTCCAGAAAAATAAGTAACAGCCAGTGTCGCTTTTGAAATGGAAAAATGGGTTCAAATCACTGGCGAAGTTTAATGACTTCTGACTGCTGAGATATGTTAATTTAAGTCAGACCAAATGTTCTTCAGCTGCAAATATTTGGTGTTGTTCACTGGGAACTGGCAAGATTTATGAGGGCCCAGTGGCAAAGACTCTGCTCACATTACAATTGTTTCATGTATTAGCTGATAAAGGGCTGTTTGGGGGGGGGGGGAATAACTTTCTGGGAAATGCACATAAACCCAAAAAGGAGTGGGACTCAGAAAGACAGCTATGCTTCCCCCACTTCCCCCCATCAGTGAATTTTCTCAAAGAGTCATTTAACTGCTGAATTAATGTGGTATTTTCATGCCGGTCTAAATTCTTTTGGTTCTCTCAAAACCTTGAAGTGCCTGTGACTAGCAATGGAGCACAGGGCTTTTTCAATTTTAGGTAGCCAGTTCAAATCTACCACAAGCTGAAAGTTACAAAAATAGTTAACCTCTGACTTTTTGATGATTTGTAAGAAATGAACTTGGTGATCTCAGTCTAGTTGCCAGTAGACAGCTATCCATTTCACAATAATTGATGCTAACTGGCATTCTCAACAGAGGAACTGCGTAGTGAATGGGCAGAGACTGAAATGTCTTCCTGCTCTTAGAAGTGGCCCCTCCAGGACAAGCACATTGATGAGAAAAATGGGAAGAAGCATTGCCTGCTATTGGTGGTGGTGTATTTATTTTCTAGACATTAGTTTGTAAGACTTATATTGGTAAACAGTGATTGTGATTTTTTTTTTAAATGAGATCATATAACAGAAAATCTGTCCTCCACCTGTCTTTTTATTTTATGTTTCAAGATGGGAAATCTGTTTTTGCACTAGACATTTTAAAATGAAATATATATATAGGGCATTTGTTCTTCAGTTTGTAAATGTCCACTAAATAAAGAGTCCTAAGCTTTGAAGTCCATCTTCTTTCATTTCATTTTTTTAAAAATGTTCTAAAATATTAGATTTTTTTCTTTATAATTGTTTCTTATTGTGGAAGGACAAAAATGTGCTTTGCCATTCCATTTAGTAGAGGTTCAATAAAGCTTGAAGTTTAGAGATATGAAAGGGAAATACATCTAAATGGTATATCTTCAGCACAGAGTTAACCAGGGTTCTTGCTAGGATGTTGCCCCGACTCCTCTCCTGTCCACACCTACAAACCTCCAGCTTGAGTTTAGTTGCATAGGTGCTGACTCCGTGGGTGCTCTGAGGCTGGAGCACCCACAGAAAAAAAATAGCAAGTGCTTAGCACCCACCAGCAGCCAGTTCCCCCTTCCAGTGCCTCCTGCCCACAGGTGGCCCCGCCAATCAACTCCTACCCTTCCCTCCCAGCTCCTCCCGCCCACCACAATCAGCTATTTTGCGGCATGCAGGAGGCACAGGGGGAGGGGGCCGGAAGGGGCAGGGCGGGGGGCACAGTGGAGGTGGGAAGAAGTGGGGTGAGGGTGGGGACTTGGGGGAGGGGTGGAGCGGGGGTGGGGCCTGGAGTGGAGTGGAGGTCGATCACACCTGGGGGAAGAAAAAAGGTGAAGCCTGTGTTTAGTTGTACTTTCAACCTGGGCTAGCTGGTTTATCTGGTGCTGTAGGCTAAAAGCCTGGGTGCTACTTTTATTCAGGTTGTAACACCTCCCCCTCCCCTCCCCCCCGCAACTTTGCTAGTAGTATACAGGCTAAAATACTAAAGTGCTGATAGGCCTCCAATGCCTTCCCACAGTTTCCCCCATATGCTCAGGAAAAACAGAAAAGTTCTTCTGCAATTCACTGGGAAATAATCATAGAGCAGCTCTGCTTATGGTAGACCAGGGGTCGGCAACCTCTGGCATGCGGCTCGCCAGGGTAAGCACCCTGGTGGGCTGGGCCAGTTTGTTTACCTGCCGCGTCCACAGATTCAGCCGATCGTGGCTCCCACTGGCTGCGGTTCGCCGCTCCAGGCCAATGGGGGCGGCAGGAAACCACAGCCAGCACATCCCTCGGCCCGCACCGCTTCCTGCAAACCCCATTGGCCTGGAGCGGCGAACCATGGCCAGTGGGAGCTGTGATCTGCCGAACCTGCGGACGCGGCAGGTAAATAAACTGGCCTGGCCCATAAGGGTGCTTACCCTGGCGAGCTGCATGCCAGAGGTTGCCGACCCCTGTAGTAGACCAAAGAACATGGAATATACCCAAAGAAGTCCGAGCAATGCACAGGGGAAATGCAACACCAGTACGGAGACAGTAACTCCGGTGTGACTGAGTGTGAACTTAGGCTAGGCTAACCCAGGTATTCAACTCGGGAGCTGATCACTTGAGTTAACTGCAGTGAAGGCATACCCAAACACTTCTAACAAACACAAGGGGGCAAATAGTGGGAGGTGGTCAACATCTGCAACTCCCACTGAGATCAGTGGAAGCTGTGAGTATTCAATACTTACTCAGGATTTGGCCTACAAAAAGTTAATGCCACCAGTTGTATTCAAAACACCTCCTAAGTTTTAAAAATTGTTTTCACTTTCAAACACATGTTCTTATTTTTACAGATGAGTGAAATATACTGAAATAGATGAAACAACATTTTTAGCATTTACTAGAACTAATTGGCTAATTAGGCTTTTTACAATTACAGATGGGCTCAAACTGTATATTGCTCCCTTTTTTAAAGATATTATATATTTGTGCTATACTCTATATTTATGCTCTTTACTGAAATAAAGGCAAAATGGCTAACAGCAAATTCGTTTCTTGCATTAAATATGACAGATTGTAAAAACCAATATTTTTACCTTTGAAATGTTTAGAAGTATTGACATTCTGCCCATTCAATTGTCAGCTTGTCTTTAAGGTTGCAGCTTCTAGAGTCTTAGCATTTAACAGGGTGACACTGATCTCTGTTTTTGTTCAAACTTGTATATAAGCAGGAGCAATCCTTGCTTTAAAAAAGCTCCATGATACTAAAAAAGGTATCATCCTTGCTGTGAATATCTTGAAATTTTATGGACTATCCCCAGAACTGACTTTCTGATCCCCTGAAATTGTGTTATTGAATATGCCTTAATATTTTTAGACTACTTCTTAGCAAAGATTACAGTAGGATTTCCCCTGCAGAGGGGGTAATTCTCGAATCTAGAACACCAACTGCTCTATGTTATGTAGCTCAAAATTAACTTGGTGCATTGAAGAATTGAACTCTGTATATTTAAAGACTAAGGTTCAAATTGTGCATTCTTTAATCAAGCTAAATTCCTATTGAATTTAGATCAGTGGGAGTTTTTCTTAAGTAAATATGAATGACTGAAGGAAGAATTTGTTCCTCTGTGTATTAAGCAAGAATACAAACAATTTAAACTGCATACTAATAAGGGTTGCCGCAAAGAAAAATTGGAACATTTTAGAGTAAATTACTGAGTCTTCCTAGCGAAAGCAATTGGCATTGCTTGATTTCTCTGCCATTATTCATATTGCTATGTTTACCTTAGAGTGCTAGAGAAGTCCCTGGTGATTTAAATAAAGTTTGTCATGTTTAACTTCTGATGGCACAGAAAGACTTCACGACTTCAATATCTGCTAAGTTTCCTTGTTTTCCTTCACTCATGTACTTTGACAAAAGAATGCTTTAGTGCAGAAGTGGCCTTTAACATTATAAGAATGTTATTAATTTTCTGCAAAAATGTTTCTGCATATGGAATAGCAAAATAAGTGCATCTACCATGCCATCAGTTGGTTAAAGAATAAAAATGAGAATGACAGTGTTTTTCTAAAGAAGATTTCTTTGAATCTTTCCACCCACAGGCTCTGTTGAAGGCAGTAAATAGTCCATTTTTGTTAATGAAGCTTCACTCATACAGCTGGGATTGTTTAATATTTTACGAGTGTTACTTTGTTTTGCTCTCAACGATCTCAGGCAGTTAAGGATTTATGAATCGTGTTTTTCTCAGCCCATCTGCGGTTTCCTATCTTCCCTGGCCTTGAGAATATGTTTAAATTTATTAAAGCGAAGCAAAGGCTCATTATTTCAAAGGAGAGCCAAAGTGACACAGTGAATTGGTTATTAATGGAAAGGCACTGCCATAGGGCGATTGAAATTTAATGATATCCTACAAGAAAAAAATGAGGGTGTCACTTTCCAAAAAGTCATGCTAAATGCCAGCCTTTTTAAGGTCCTGCCGCTAATTTTATGCCTGCGCACAGTAATGTTTTCAAAAGCGTTTAGGAAACACGGACCAGTGACTGTACTGATTATCCTTTTCACCTTCTCGCCTGTTCCAAATGGGTTTGTGCAGTGAGCGATTTAATCTCTAAATATAGGGAACGTTAAAAAAAATAACATTGCTGTTTTTCACAAGCTAAGGGCCTTTTGCAATCCTCCAGAGATGGACTTGCAAATATGCTATCTCCATATGCTCACAGTAAGCTCTCAAACTGGCTCATCACCAAAAAAGAAAACAAAAAACTTCAATCCCTTCATTTCTTCTGCATTTCTGCCATTCAAGAGACTTTTTTAAGTACACAGAGTACATTTATCAAAATATAAATCACTTGTGATTCAATGAAGAATAAGCGCACAATCGGGGATTTTTTAAATTTTTCAGTTTTCTCCTCAGTTGATTAGACAGTCTTTTGGAAGGCAATGCTGCTACTTAAAATTGCTCCTTTCTGTTTCTTGCTTCTCGCTGATTTATAATATGACATATTTATATACAAATCACTTGTTGCTGTGTTTTTGTCAATCTAAAACACCAGTTGTGCATGCTTCTGCTATGTATTTTCCTGGCAAAAAACAGTGTATTCATACCAAGTGAATTTTGAAGTATACTTTTTAAAATTGATGTCAGTATAATTACAGACAAGGATCCCAGTCACTCAGACTTTAAGTGCCTTAGACAAAACCCCTGACTGGAGGGGGTTTTACATTAGGACTGTAGAACCAGGCTGATAGGGATTTATTGATGAGGTTGATTTAATGGATGTTCTATGGCATATTACTGTTGTCCGGCTATACCGAAAGAAAGAGAGGAGACACTTAATATGGTTTTAATCAGGCCACAAATTTATTATCAAATGTCTGGGACTACCCGGTAGATAACAGTGCAGGTAACCCCATGTTCATTCAATATCTACCCAGGTGCTTCCGCCAGCCCCTCCCCCCCATTTTCCATCCAGGTCCCCCAGCCAAACCATTTCTGGGACCTTACCATCCTTCCATCTTCCGCGAACGAGGGTTAAGGTGGGCTATAAGAAAGGGGGGTTGGCTCCCTGCCATACCAGACATAGGAACCCACAAACTCTCCCCATCCTCCCCTGTTCTGCTCCTTTAACCAACACTTCCTTTACCAAGCCATTTATCCAGTCACTGTATCCCTTCCCTATGGAGTACCTGCATTGGCCATCTGCCCCACACTTACACAATGAGTTGTAACATCATAAACTAATACCCTTCCCTACTCACCATAACAAAGCCCTCCTTGAACCCGCTATGGGGAAGGTGAAAAAAACAAACAAACACTCCATGTAGGCCAATCTGGTGGTGAGGGAAAAATTTCTTCCAGAGCCCCCCTAGAAAGGAACGGTTAGCGCAATGCCCACAGCAGGTCCTGAACAAACCTGGTATTTTGCCATGTCCAGGGGAGGGAGGTGGTGGGTGCTGCTCCACATAGTCGAGGGGAAAGGGACATCTCCTTCTGGGCTTTCCCCTTTTCAACTTCTCAGCCCTGATGGTCCCTCAGGATGAGTGAGTGTTGCCATGGTGACCCACGCCCCCTTTTGCAGCAGCTTCTGAGTCTCACTCCCCCGCCCGTAAAGCATTATTCCCTCTCCCTCAGCAAGCCAAACAACACTCCCTCCCTTCCCACTGCATAAAGGTGTGGTGTGGTCATTTGGTGTTCCAGTGCTAGGGATAAAGTATATGCTTCCTTTCACTTACATTGTTAAACCCAGTATTAACTACAAATTCAACCAGATTTAAACATAGTTGTGAAACATGGATGTGGATCAATCATGTTATAACACAAGTACTGCCTGTATATGTAAACAGAGAAGAATTTGTGGTAACTATGTTAATAAACCATGTTTTACCCTTGGTACCTACCAGTGTTAAACCCCAGGTCATAGTTATTATAACATTAGGAGTGAGGTGGGGGTTGAAGGGAAGCAGACTGGCCAGCCTTCTTCATGACATGGCAGTTGGGCACTGGACAACTGAGTGGCTTCCCTCAATCTCAGCTATGTTGGGGAAGAAGCCCCTGCAGTACTTTTGTACAGTCTGCTTTTATTACTCCCGCTCTCCCAGGAAGCAGAAAGACACCTTGCAGAGCAGCAAGAGGAATGGAGTATTAATCATTCTAAGTTAATATAGAATAGTTGAAGTCAGGGATGGGAAAGACATATTAGGTCATCTAGTCCGTCTCCCTCTGGTGCAGTGATTGCTCACTACAGTATATTTTCTAGTGCTTTGTTCAGTTTATATACCTGATGCATCTAATTTATATTTCTATGGTAATTTTCTTACTAAACATAAATATAAAATCAACCACAGAATGATGCCCTTGACAGGCACGTTAGTAATGAAACTCTTTCTTACCCTCTTTAGGGTAAATTTGAACTGCCTACTGACAGGTAAACAGGAATTAAAAAAAAAATCTCACTGAATGTTTTCAGTTCACAGCTGCAACAAACTAAAAAGGATTTTACAAAGCAACATGCTGCTTTGCTTGTAAAGGGATGAACATGCCCCCTCAGGATATGTGTGTGGCAGACACCCTGTGCACACAGATCTTCCCCTCCTACACAGAAGAAAGGTTCAGCTGCCTCTGTCACACTGTTCGCCCCCTGGATGCCAGGGAGGTTGGGGCTGGTTAGGAGAAGGGAAGTGATAATGCTGTACATCATCCCAGACTCCCTGCATGTTGCACTTTTCAAGGAAAAAAGATTACAATTATATTTTCTATGGAGTCCCCTCTTGCAATGGAGGTCTCCCTTCATGGTTCCACAAAGTAGGAGGGAGTCTCTGACAACACAGCTTCAACAGAGCCATGCTGGGAGAGCTAGGGTGTACGGGTGCCCCAGCTGATGCAGTGGTACAGGGCATTCTGCTGTTTCCCTGGGATCTTCAGGATCTGTAAGGATTCTCTGGGCTTGGGGACTGGCCCCACAACCTGTTCTATAGGAGGCAAACACTGTGTCTCCCATTATGGAACCAGGTGCAGGAAACTGTGAAGGGGCTTTCAGGGAAACTACCTCCCTCTGAGCCACCCCAGCAGATTTTACAATGGGAAGAGTGATCCAGTCCATGGCATTTAAGATTCTGATCCTGTGAGTGTCCTTATCTGCTACAAATGCCAATGGGAGTGGAGGGTGCAGGGCAGCTTTCAGGACTCGGCCCATAGGTTATTGTAACTTGCACCAGGCATGCACAGTGGCCTTTTGTTTTCTCTTGGCCCCAAACATAAGGTTGATTAGACAAGCAAATATTGCATAAATTAAAGCACTAATAGCACTTGCATGAAATTTAAAAAATGCAAGGGGAAGTGGTGACTCAAGGTCCTACAACCTAAATATCTCTAGGTCCCCTGTTTTAACTATAAACTTATCATCCTACAACCTTTCTAACAAAGACATAAATACTTCAGCTACATATATTTTGATTGTTCCACGACAGTTTACTGGAGGCTGAGCAATGACAGATTTCTTCATTGTCTTTTTGCCAAAATTTGTCCTTTAAGTCATTTTTGTTGACTGCCCCTTTTAGCAGCTCACCTCACAATGAGAGAGGAGACAATTAATGGGAGGGTGATTTATCACTGCCAAAAACTGTCAAGGACTTCTGTTGTAGCTGGAGAAAAAGCAATTTCACATTATGGCATTTCATTCCGAATACATTGTATTTACAGCTCACAGTTTTATTTTCAGAGCCTATTATCAGGTGAAACAGTTGCATCTGAAATGTTGTTTGTGACATAGGTGACCTGTTAGGATTTGATAAGTATTTACGCCAGAGCACAAGGGGCTCACACATCTGCTGTTGGCAGAAGCAATGGAAAAAAATAACCTGGAAATGAGGCGTTTGATTTTTCTGGTTCCTACACTCGAGCATCTGTTGCTATAATTAAGTGGCATTCAGTAATTGCAGAGCAATGGTGAAATAAACATATGCATTCTTGCCAGCTTTTAGGATTTGGTGTCCTTACAGTAGGAGAGACAAGCAAAGTGACTGCTGCAAGAACAAAGGGTTCTGTAACAAAGTTTAACAATTAACTTTCCTATTGCATAAAGAGGAATTTCACAGGGAAAAAAATAGAGGAAACAAATCATAAGTTGGCTAGGAACCTTAATACAATTAACTGTTTAAATGACACGCGGTATAGACATTTAAACTAAATATAGCAAAGGTAAAACAGAATATTGACCCGGGAACATGTTAACACTTTCCTGATGAATGTATGTGACTCCCCTGAGATTTTTTTGTTGGAACTAAAAAATAGTGTGCGCAGAGGAAGGGGCATTTATAGATAGAGGATTTTTAATGGATTTTATTACTTGAGTTTGAAGAGTGAGTTGGCTGATAGAGCAGGCTCTGTAGGTTAGGGACCAGACTCTGCCCTCGTTTAAACCTCTACAGTCACACACATTAATGGGGCTTTGCAGGGGTGTAAATTAAAGCAGCCTCAGGCTGAAGGTGTGTATGTTTGATGTACTAGCATATGTATAATACAGAACTGTTGGCTTAAGAATATTGAATAAAAGAGTTTGACTTTTATGAATCATTTACTACATTTGAGCCAAGCAATTGGAGGTTCAATATTCTCTGGCAATGTTCAACATGCTCCTTTCAGTTGTGAGATGATGGCATGGGTTGAGGTGTAATAGTTGGTACCTGGTTAAGCTATTATTTCTGCTGAGAATAATAGAAACTTGGAGTATTAACTCCCACCTAATCACAAAAACATTCTTGTGTTGTCTCTTGAAAACACAGAATATGATGAATTATCATAATAACACTCCTAATACTACCCGCCCCCCCCAAATCAAGCAGCAGTACCAATTCAAGCCTCCGGATATGTGGCAGATGTACCATGTTATAAATTGTGTGAGTTAAGAATGGAAAAGAGTCTGTGGCTCTTACTCTCTGTGAAGGCCAATAAAGAGTGAGCACGGAAACGATCTATTAGTATTGTTTGCGAAGGCCATTCTCGTGTGTGCTTTGGCACTTTCGGTTCCATGGTCTGGAGCAACTTTGGCAATAGTTGCTTGCTTCCCTTTCTGGCTGGAGGAATAACTCAGGGAAGCCACTGTGGGATGGGTGGAAAAGATGTAGTAAGCCTCTTTAATGTCAAACATTATGTTGAGTAAATTGAGCAAAGAGAAAGATTCTTGTTTATTGGACTTGGTACAGGTCTGAAAATGAAAATCCTTGATATTTTGCTGTCACTTTCAGTTATTCACGCTCACCCTTTCAAGGCCATGACAAGTAATAGCAAGCCAGTGAGATTAAAGGGAATCAACAATTTAGAGGACTAGGGATCTATAAGGTTGTGTTTCATTCTCAGCTGTAGAATTCAAAAATGTAAAGATAAACTTTTAATTCATTTGGTCTGTAAGTTTACTACTGTGTGTTCTGACAGCGGCATAGCATTTCAGAGTTTCTGACTCACTACGTTTTTTCTTTGAGGGGGATTAGTTTCAGTTAATTAAATTTTGTGCTAAATTCAACTATATTACATTATTATTATTATATATTCCTGTGGTATAACAAAAATAAACTTGTATTAATGCCAATCAAGCGTGAGAGGATTTTTATACGAATAGTCTTATTCTCACAAGCAATATATATTAGTTAACCTGGCTGACTACATTTTTTCTCTGAATAAGTCATCAGATTTCTAAAATGGTGTTGTATTGAGAGTTCATGTGATCCAGGGTCTTTGGACTAGCAAGCTAGAGATTGTGTCCTATGGCTGAGTTTGTTGCTGACCTGCTGGGTGACTTAGGGCAAGTTACTTCACCTCTTTGTGCCTCTGTTTCCCTTTGTTTGTCTTCTTTATTTAGAGTGGAAACTTTTGGAGGGAGGGGTTGTCTCTTCTTCTGAATTTGTACAAGGCCCTGATCTTAGCTGGGGCCCTTAGGTGCTAAATAATAAGTATTCTTGCAGTAAACAGATGCATTTAATTGACCCATGAGAAGCTTTTTATTTTTTTATGGAGGCATAAATCTGTTGACACTGGCTATGGGCCCAATCCTACCATCCCCTGTTTGTGGAAAACTCCCATTGACTTCAGCTGGAGATCCATCTGGTTAGGGAATGAAGGATCAGGGCCTTTAATGAACAAAGTCTTCATACTGCTCACTCCTCAGCTTTCTAAAGGAAATATAGTTGCAAGAACTCTGTCAATAGCACTAAGATTTATGGAGTCATCCATTAAAAACTTAGTTGAGGCCATTGAAGTAATTTTAATTGAGATTTTTGCAGCCATTTGATAAGGCTGTTTTGATCACTGTCGTTAGAGCTGGATTCCAACAATGAACATAAAACCTGTGACTAACCCACTAAGCCACCCAGTCCCTGTCATATATTGCTTAATGACCCATGCTACCAGGAGTTATTATGGCTTTCTAGTAATAATTTAAAAAAAAATCTTTGTGGACACAAAAGACTAATATAAATTTCAAACTTAGATTTGTAAAAAGACAATCAATAAAACATACTGTGGCTATGTTTGGTTGTGGAATTTTTTATTATTATTTACAATGACGATACAGTCTTAAATCACATATATTATAAGTTAACGACTAATATTCTAACTTTGGTTGGTTAATGTTTGCAGGGCACTTACAGATGCTAGAATAATCTCTAATGTTTTTGCTCAATCTGCTCTGGAGATGGATGAAATAAATAGTTTAAACTAATTAATGTAACACCAGCTGTTACAAGTGCTTGGCAGACGTCTGTGAGTTTTGATGGGCAGAGAGCGGCTGTTGTACTTGACTTTATTTTAGTACAATGTTGATCACAGTGTAAGCTGGAATAAATGACAAGCCAAAGGAAGGAACAGAGGATGAATTCTGTGTAATGCAAAATAAATACTGCCCTTTTTTATGCATTTTTTTTTGAGTTCGAGAGGATGTACAGGGAGTGTTCTAGTGGACTTTATTAAGCTATAAGTACTGTGACAACAGCTGTGCTAAACGTGCATGGCTTTGAGAAAGCTGCTAATATATATATATATGTGTCCATGATCATTTACACTGTCTGGTTTTCAAAAGGTCCTATTAAATTTTAGCATATATAAGTTGTCTGGATGTATTATTATTTTCCTTCTAGTAATTAGATGCCATTAGAAAGAAAAGAGGTTGCAGTTATTTAGGTCTGGAAGAGAAATGATATTCTTTTTTATTTATAGAAAGTAAAATATGTTTGCAAATATTAAATTTGATATCACTGCTATGTTTGTATCTTCCACTGGATCACAATTTATTTATTTAGTTAGTTAATTAGTTATTTTTGCACCTAAGGAACTTATGTGACTGCAGAAAATCTCAGGGTATATAGAAACATTAAGCAAAATGGAATTAATACTTTGTGATGTCGCCTTCTTTTGTGAATTCTTAGTTAAAAAGAAGAAATATGTTTCTGACAAATGTTCATTGTTTTCACATCATTTAACAGTAAGTTTAAATATCCAAATAACTTCTCTTTTAAAGTTGGAGGATAGAATAATTGTGCTGTGACAGAGAAACGATGGCTGTTATCTTTGTATGTGCTAGCATTAAGATAACAGTGTCATTGTACAGATTGTTACCCAGTGAATATGTCTAATAAGTTATTATAGCGTGCTGAGCAGATGGCAAGTATGCTCCTGAAAGAACTGATGGATGGTATATGATGTCATCAGTGAGATGACAAGGTTCACAAGGTACTTGACCTCCAAGAATAAGTCCTAACTGGTTAGAATTCTAAATGGTGAACTTTTGTGACACTGGCTAAATGGGAAATATGTGCAATTTGTATTTCTTTATGGTAGTGTTTACCCCGTTCACTGAACTCCACATAATGGGATTTGGTCCCTGAAGACTTGGAGATATTGTTGGAAGGTTTCACCCTGTAACCTTCAGGGGATTTCAAATACAAATCTACACATCTAAACTTTAACAAAATCACAGTGAATATTATTTATGAAGTCAGGTCATATATTTTCCTTCTTTATATGCAGAAATAATTTAGTTAAGATGTTCTATTAATTTGAACACATTATCCCAAAATAGAAAACTGCTGACTCAGTGAAAATGTGCAATGCATACAATACATTTTTTAAATTTTTATAAGAATATGTTAAAGTATATGACACTACAGTAAGGTGTCAGAGTTCATAATATTTTCTTTGTAATTTAGTTAAGTTTGGTAATAACCTATTACTTTAGACATTATGATTGCTTATTACATTATGATACAGTATGATATACTTATAACAAAACCAATTACTTATAACATCTTAACTAAGTTCTTTCTATTTACTGATCAAAAACCTATTACTTATTACACAATAAAGTGCACTATAAGTCTTTCTGTTTACTGGTGGAAAACCTAAAAAAAATTGCATTTTATTTTTTAAATATTACTGCTTTTTCTTCTATTCCAAATTATTATTTAGTCTTTCTCCAGACACGTATTCAATAAACTCCATAGTTTGTACAGTGAGCTATTTATGTATATTTCTATGAATAACTATGAAGCTAAACAAATCACTGTCAAAAACTAAGAGACAAAATCTGTAAATTAGAAACTAGGATTAAATAGGGACGATAGGCAGAACTGTAACACACAAAGGGTAATAAACATGTTGAGTAAACTACCAGGGAAAGCAATTGAAGCAAGAAGGATAAATGAGTTCCAGAGATACCTACTGTGATTTACTTTTAGGGAGGATGCAAGTGGGGAATTTTGGGGCCTGATCTATAACCACTGAAGTCAGTACAAGTTTTGTCATTGATTTCAGTGGGAACAGGATTCATCTCATGTTCAAAAAGCAAGAAGGTGGAATTAAGATTTCTGAACATGGGGGTGATGATGTGTTGGCTCAGATGGCCCTTTCCTGTTTATTTTAAACTAAAACTTTAAAAAAAATACAATTTAGAGGCCAGATCCTTAAAATACACATAACTGAGTGTATTACTTCCTACCATAAATAATCCTTTGAAATTAATGGGAATATTCATGGTAGTAAACACTACAACTGTTAGTTTGTGTTTGCAGGATCAAACATAAAGGCTAATTATGAAAGTAAATAATTAGAACACCTGTTTGTATGTTTACTTTGAATTATTTGTGTTATTTGTTATTAACACTGACGGTTATTTTAGCTGCCTGAATATTCATTTGACAATTTAGAAGTTTTATTGGATAAACCGATGCTGTAGAAAACAAGATGAAAATTCAAATAGTATAAATCCTACACATTAAAATAATTTATTTAAATGATTACATACTCTGAGATTCTGAGTTTCAAATAATATATCGTTGTATATCAAAATTCTTCTACAGGGTGATAGCTTCCACTTGCAATAACACTTCCATAAACATGTTGTTACAAATTGCTTCCATCTTTCCTGTACAAATACTATCTATAACGAAAGTGCTGAGGACTCCTAAATTACTTTAAAATAAAAACAAAGCTTTGCGTTGAGTTGTAAATTCTATAACAATGAATTAATTTTAGAGGAATTACTATGATAATATGGATTATAATTTAGATTAACAATCATCTTTTTTCACCCTTTTGGCTGACTTGAAGTTTGTGGCCTAGATCTTCCAGTTCAATATAGCCCCTTTGATCCATACACCTGTTGTAACCTAGCCCAACAGCTGTTTCGTTGGTCTAGGGAAGATTAAGCCAGTGCAAGTATGATACCCTGATGGAACAATCAATATAGCGGCTCTTGTACCATTCATCTTCCCTGTTGCTAGAGTTGTAGTTGGAAGAAATAGGATGTAGCCTGGATACTCCTGTGCTACTCTCATAGGCGTGGGAACTAGGGGTGAAGTGGGGTGCTGTGTATTTTTGCTGGGTCCTGGCCACTGACCCCACACCCAGAGTCCCAGTGCTGCCGGCCCGTGCCCGGGGCTCTGCTCCCAGCCCCAGCTGTGTCCCCAAACTTTTTACTTTGCACCACCTTTACCCCTGTCTGCATCCCCCCATCCTCCCAAAGCCATTTCCCGGTCCTGGCCCCAGCTCTAGGGAAAGGGGCGTGGACAGAGGCAAGAGGGGTGTGAAGTAAAAAGTTTGGGGACCACTGGCTTTCAACACCCCCATAGTAAAAAGTGTTCCAGTGCCACTGGCTACACCAATCCTTGGCTATATTTTTGGCTTACTGTTCCCATAAGAGCCTGGAATAAATTAGAGAAGCTGTCAGGTGGCTCTAACATGGCAAGGAGGAACTGACCTGCTTAGAGCAGAACCAGTATGAAAGGAGTGCAGAAATGAGCCATAAATAATTTTTTTCCAGTATCCACTGATGTGCGTACTCTCTACAGATTGGATGATCCATGGGATCTGGATCTATATATTTAAAATGGTATAAGTTCTAATAAAAGAAGACTGTCACATTTATTAGTGTCCACCTGCCAGTTAGGAAATTAAATAATATTTTGCCAAAGCATCTCAAACTATCAAATGAGTTTATAAAATAATTTGATAAATTATTCATTTGAGTTTTCTGTTTTTAATAAAAATGGAATAACAGAATCCACATCTCATAGCACACTGTCACAAAAGTATCGATTATGTGGCTAACCCATTTTCTGGGGCTGAATCATTTCTACCCAATCTGTTCTTTGTGTGTGTTTGTGTGTGTGTCTGAGACAGATAAAATATTAATACAAGGTAAATGAGTGTTCACTGAGCTCTCTTTGCCGTATGGCCCCTGTAGAGGCTAGAGGGCTCTGGCTAGCCTAAGCTTGCCATATGGACCTGTGGAAAAAGGTAAGTCTTTATACACAGAGCAAACCTACCATATGGACGGGGTGGAGCACTCAGAACTCTAAACACTTCTTGTACACCAGGGCCTTTTACACAAAAGAATATAAAACATATATAATACATTGCACACAGAAATCATTGAAAAATGGATCAACTGTTTAGATTTAATATGATGCTTTCAATGTCCAAACTATATAAATAATCAGAGTTTATTTTGAAATAGGAAAGAGGATCGTCAATCATTGACTACTGACAATTTTACATGGCCTTTAACATCTGCTGTACAGTACAATACTATGCTTAACAGTGTGTTAAGGCAAAACAGCTAAGAGCAGAGTTATGATTAAAACAAAGTTTCAAAAAGTTTGTTTTTCTCATTTTTAACTTTTCAATAATAAGTTTAGCAGTGGCTAAGTATTTATGAGGTGACAAGTAACTGGATTTAAGAATGGATTCAGGATTCCTATATCAGAGGCCAGTTGTGATAAGGCAAACCATATAAGTAATAATTTTAGGGTCAGATCTTCTATTGGTATAAATTAGTGTAGCTTCATTGACTTTCTTAGAATTACACTGATTTACGCCAGCTGAGGATCTGTTTGCTGGTGTCTGATGTCTCTGCTGTTTTGCTTTCAACAGATGTTCTCTTCCCACATAGAAGGCATAATGAAAGTGTACAGTGATGTCAATTTTCAGAGATGGGTGAGGGGGAAAGAATCCAAAATCATGGTAACTGGGGTGTTGGGGAAGCCTCTGAGACTTTAGTCACTCAAGAGTATGTTGGGGTGGCTTCCGAGACCTTATTCACTCAGTTGCCTCTGAAATCTTCTATAGTCAGTTCCCAAAAACTCAGCTTGACTTTGACCTCATTACTGAAGTTTCTTAATTGGCATACAATTAAACTACATGAAGCTGGTTAGAGTCATATGTAGAGGGTGTATACAGGATATACCACACATCCAAAGTACACAATTATCAATTAGCTTACCTACACATTTTAAAACAGACTGCCGCATGTGCCTTTTATTCTGCATCATTATCAAACACTCTACAATTGGTTCATTAATTTCTGGAAACTCCTTTTTACACAGATCATGAGCTATTCATCCATCACACATATGCTGTCTGTTTCACATTGCTTACTTCCCTACTATCTCTTTTCTACTAACTACATATTTACAAGACTACAGGGCTACTGTAAATTCATGTATTGTTCATTGTTTCATGTCCTTAATCAAAATTAACCTAAATGGGGCAGCTCTGTGATTTCAACCTTCTTGTTTCAAACCATTGTATGTTTTATGAGATGAAAGAGAGGTTAAAGGAGAGGGACATATTATGATATTGACCACCTTTAAGCAACGCGCGGGGGGCGTTGGCTGGCCGGCCAAGTGAAGGGAACAGTGCTTTATGGCTGGGGGAGAGGGAGATGAAAACTGCTGCAAAAAGGGGCAGCGTGGTCACTGACTCATCCCCTGGGAATGCAGGATTTAAAAAGGGACAGCTTGATGCCTTGAGCCTTCCTTTTTACACAGACTCACCCTCCCTCCCTTTTAGGTGGTAAAATACCAGGTTTGGTCAACATTACGCCAGCCGCCCCCTTTTTAGGGAAGCTGGGAAGGAATTTTTCCCTTACCACCATATTGGCTTGGGTGCAGTTGGGTTTTTTTTCGCCTTCCCCACAGCGGGTTTCAGGAAGGGCTCTGTTCATGCATGGCATGACAGGCAGTAGGCCATATGTCGCAACTCATTATTTAAGTGTAGGGCAGATGTTCAGTGCAGGTATTCCATAGGAAAGGTATACAGTGACTGGATAAATGGCTTGGAAAAGGACTTAAAAAGAGGTGTTCGTTAAAGGAATGAATGGGGGGGGGGCGGTTGGGTCTCCTATGATTGGTACAGCAGGGAGCCAATCCCCCATTCCTATAGTCCACCTTAATCCTCCTGTGAGGGGTGGTGGTGGATGGTAAGGTCCTGGCAATGGATTTGTTGGAGGGACCTGGAGGGAAAAAGAGGGGGATCTGGTAAAAGCCCACCCCCTGGGTAATTATGGAATAAGCATGGGATTACCTGCACTGTACACTGTTATCTGCCGGGTGGTTCCAGACATCTAATAATAAAGTTGCGGCCTGATTAAACCCATATCAAATGTCTCCTGTCCTTCTTTCGGCATAGCCAGACAACAGGATTCCTATGAGGAAAAAAGGCAAGCTAGAACACATGCCTATGAGGAGTTTGCTAGAAAGTTTGTCACATCTACATTTCTGGAAGAAGAGAACAATCAAAAAGAAAAATATTGGCTCTGACTGTGATCTCTCTGATGCTGATTTTATGTGGATGTAACTCCATTGAATTGAGATATTCCTAGTTTACACCAGCATATGGGAGATCAGGACCATTAACTTTTTTTGTTGTTTACCTCTAAAATAGGAAAACAATTCACGACTGGGTAAAATGTCACCTATTCCAGATTTACTTGGACTGAAATGTATACATATGTCCTTAAAAATAATAAAAAAAATATCTACAGTCTATTCCACGATCCTACCAGCAGCATCACAAAACGTGAACATGAATCTTAAAATGTGTATATAGGGTCTGATTCTCCACTGCCTTCTCTGATTTGGTAGTGTTTTACAGTAAGGTTGCACACATATAGATGACTACACAAATTGCAAGGCTCTGGAAAAGCAGGCCCATACACTTTATTTTGAAGCTGCAAAGCTAAACTGTTAAAGGCAGGGATTGGTAAACCAGACTAATTCTAAATCCAAACTATAATTGTCCCTTCTTTAGATTTACATAAGTATACTCCCCTTCTTCCTAGACCCCCTAATCTGTTATTAAATCCACATCAGGATTTCAACAGGTTGGGTCATCTCTACACTAGTGGTTGCTATCTCCCATATTTTGGAAGGTCAAGAAATGTGCTGAGGTCAGGGAAATGGAATTTAGAATCAGGAGATCTTCTTAGGATTAGAGAGACTATGTTGTGGGACAGAAAAAGGGATTGGAGAGGTAAGAGAATGCTCAGGAGAATTGTGCATAGGGGAAGAAGTAAGGTGGAGAAAAGTGTGGCGGGGATAGAGATGATCTGCAAAGATTTGCACACATTTTGGAGAAGAACTCAGACTTGGAGTATTCTCTGAACCTTTTGAGATTTATTGTAACTAGTTAAAGCACTAGCCTTTGTAACTATTTAAACTATTTATTGTAACTAGTTAAAGCACCATCAGTGACACTGTGCTCCACTCAAATCTAGGAAAATAAATGTAAATTTTTCATCTTAGTCATTTGTGTCACTGCTTAACGCAGCCGTCATTCTCTGCTCAAAACTAGGCTGAGAACTGATATGTTGTCCGGATACTGAATAAAGTTATTATCCCTAAATATACAGTCATCTGTCCAGGTTACGGTAAAACTTGCCAGCAATTAGTATGAATTAGTTTAGACAGTTACTATCTTTGTGGTACCAAAGCTGTAAAGAGATTTCAAGTCCCACTGTGGCTATGTCTCAGTTTTCATATGCACAAATTATTTGATATCAGTTGCCATTTTAACGCTCTTTTGGGGATACGTGGAGATATATAGTTTTGCTTATTGTTCCCATTAAATTATATTTGTATGCTACCTATGGAATGGCTTAAATAAAGCGAAAAAAGAATTTGCCAAATAAGAAAATTGGCACAAATTAGTGGTAAGACAACTTGAGCAAATCTGATGTTAATATGATTTATTTAGCAAAGGAACAAAACACAATTCCAGGATATTATAATATAGTACACATATAAGCAAGTACAGTTACTCACAGGCTAAATGCAGCAGTGACAGAAATGGTAGTATAATTTACATACAGGTTAGAAAACTGAAGTATGGGAAGGACTGTAATTTGCATGTTTTTATACAGGTTTCCACATGCCTGCTGTGTAAGTTACACTCCTTCTGTATATCTACTGAAAGCCAAATCAGTTCAGGTTACATATAAGTCCCACTGATTTCTGATCCACTTATAGCACCATATACAGCAATGATGAACCTGACCTGTAAGATTTAAAAATAAAGAATGTGTTCTGATAATGATAGGTATGGTCAAGATCAAAATTTTGGTTTTCAAGATTTGGTTTCATCCTTATATATATTCATGGCTGTAGCAATAATGAAGAGAAATACTAGTTTCTTAGAATAAGAGCATATATGTTTTTGAAATGTGCTCTCGGTCTGCTAAGTGAAGGATTATTTACCATTTTATATATTTATCTAAAAACAGCCATCTTTCTGTTGTTTCAATAAGTGACATTACAATCACATGACAGTTTTCTTTAAATATAACAAGCTAAGCTGCAAAACTTCAATTGGCTGGTACCCACCAATTTTACAAATTCTGATGGTGTCAACTTGATTTTTTTCCATGGAGAATGAATGAACAGGTTCAGAAACAGAATTAATTAAAGAAAAAAAAACTTGAATGCAGTAGTGTTTTAGACATTAGCATTATGTCTTCATCATCTGAGAGTTGCAAGATACCAGCTGTGCTAGTCAAGAATTCCCTTCCCACCAAGGTTATGCTTGGGAAAAAATTACTCTTTTTTATGCTGACAATGACATAAACACCATTTTATTTGTAATATTAGTCTAAATCTAAAAAATATGCAAGTTTCTTTAAACTTCATGAGGCATGTCTGGAGGTTAATTAAACCTAAAAGAAATCCTAGTTGCACTTGGTATTGCCCAATAAAATTTGGCAAAAGCTATGTTTAATATTCTGTATGTTTTATCTCTGCATTTTGAAGTCATTGTACAAATAAAGCTAAAATGAGGAACAGAATGTGCAGCACAAAAATAAATATGCTTGCTTTGGGTAGTTTTTCTTGCCTAGTACCTCTGTTAGTGCAGAAGCATTGTGTATACTTATCTTTATTACTCTGAAAATGTGTTTTTTAAGTTAGTTATATAAAAATACATGATACAGACTTTGGGACCCAGCAGCAGTCTAAAGTTTGCTGGAGCTCAGGACGTTAATTCATGCTCACACTATGTTGGCTTGGCCACTCATTCTGCAAACACTTACATACATAGTTAATGTTCAATCCAATCATGCTGGTGTCAAGTGCTCCAAAGGGGAGAGCATTCTGCTCAGCACTCAGTTAGCTTTGCCTGACAGACTAGACAGGGATAGCAGAGCACTAATCAGAACACTCAGGACTTCAGCCAAATTAGCACATGTAACAGTTGCAGCAATAACAAACTTTTTTTTCCTGAATAACCCAAATTGTGTGGTATTAATCTGAACCTGAAGACTGTAGTATAAGAAGAGTTCAGTAACTACTGGGTCCAGTTCCCACCGCTTGCAGTTCTAGGATTTAAGATGAAGTGCAATTCTTGCCTAGAGCCTTGCATTTATATTAATGTATTGTCAAGCAAATATAACAAAAACATAAGAACGTTAGATCCACCTTACTGGGTCAGATCATGGTCCATATTGGTCAGTATCCTGTCTCTGATAATGGTCCATCCTACAGCTTCAGGGGGAAAGTACAGAACAGGGCAATATGGAGTGATCCACCTCTGTCTTCCACTCCCAGCTTGTAGTAGTCAGAGTTTAGGGTTGCTCAAACATGGGACTGCATCCCTGACCATCTTGGCTAATAGCCATTGATGGACCTATCCTCCGTTAACTTATTCAGTTCTTTTTTCCATGTATACTTTTGACCATCACAATAGCCTCTGAATTCCATAGATTAGTTGTGCTGGGTGAAAAAGCTACTTCCTCTTGTTTGTACTAAACCTGCTGCCTGTTAATTTCATAGGGTACCCCCTGGTTTTTGTATTCTGGGAAAATAACACTTTTCTATTCACTCTTTCCGCACCATTCATGATTTTATAAACCTCTATCATACCCCCCCCCCAGTTGTCTTTTTTCTAAGATGAACAGTCCTAATCTTTTTAGTTCCTCTTCATATAGATTCATAGATTCATAGATTCATAGATTCTAGGACTGGAAGGGA